>NC_134411.1:35611179-35833679 GCF_038048845.1 Mixophyes fleayi
TAAAAAAGAGCAAAAATGTGTGATTTTAGCGTATTCTAGGATTATTCCTAAAAAATCCAAAACCAAAACGCACGAGGGCGGTTTTGCCAAAACGAAAACCATATCACGAAGCTAATCCAGATCCAAAACCAAAACCAGTTCACGGGGGTCAGTGAGCATCTCGACTTTTTACACTGTACTCAATTAGTTCCAGACTGCCAGCCAAGATAACATAGGCACTCGCCTAGGGTCCAACCAACCCTGGGTGTGCACCTTTGTTGTTAGGCTTCAACTTGTGACAAGTGGAGGTGCCAGAATACACGATATAACCTCCACAATCACTAACATACTGCTTGGTGCAGTGTGCTGTGCTCCCCGGGATGTGTTAGCTGTGTATAGGTTCTAGGGACATCTACCTGCACATGTATCTCTCTGCTTGCAGCAGTCAGAGCATTGCAATCCTGCACAGGACTCCCAAATATTGAACATTTGGCTGAGCTCCCATGAGGGAAGTATGTGTGGGGAGGGGGGTTTGCTATGCAATGAGAAATCTGTGTAATGTGACTAGCGGTAGATCTGCACAGAGGCTGACATTGAAGGGGTCAATGTGCAATGGTGTTGTCTGTGCAATGGGAGATCTGTGCTAATTCGTTGGCTATGGGATCTGTGCAATGTAGCAATGGCGGAGTTTATGCAATCGGATGTTGTGTAAAGGGGAGGGAAACAGGTCTATGCAATAGGGTACAGATTAGAGAAATCAGCTGGGGGACAGCGATGCTGATATAATTATATGTAGAGACACTGAAGAATCAGATATTGGGCCCACACTTCTAACCCTACCTAGAGCTTAATTTGGCCCACAGTCAGCTCAGTATATATGTCTGCTTACAGTTCTCCATAGATAATGCCATGTAAAATTGGACACACTTGTCTGCAATGACTAATTGTAATGTTGCTAATTGTGCAGGACAGGTTAATTCTGCTTTGTAAACATTAGATAATAGTAATCAGATCAATATAATGATAGTCATGCCTGAGACGCATCTGTTAAACAGTCGTCAACACTTTTACAATAATCCATCTCAATTCTGTCTTCTGACTCTCATCTTCCTTTTTTGCTGACTGCCAATGCTTCACTAATCAACATTTAAATGCTGACATGGTTCTACAAATCCATCAATCACAACCTTTTTCAATATCACTTTAAAGGATACAAATTTTCAACAATAACAACAGCAACAACAAAAAAATATGATATCTACGTTCATGATCCAGCTGTCTTATATCATGCACAAAAACCTCTGTGTAAAAAGGATCTAGTGATACCGCTTTCATACTGCCGCCCAGGCAATATCCCGGGTATATGAACCTGGGATATTGCCGGGGGACAGAGGGGGGCAGAGGCTCCCCCAGAGTCAAAATCCCGGGTAGACCGCGTTCATACTGAACGAGGGTCTGCCCGGGGTCTCCATGGCAACAAGAGGAGCTCTGATTGGCTCCCCTTGTGATGTTTTTTTTTTTTTTTTACTTTAACATTGTGTCTGGTGAGAGCCGGGTTAAAAAAAACCGGGTCGCACCATTCATAGTGCAGGCTTCCCGAGGCAGACCAAAAGACCCGTGTCTAATTCCCGACAGCTCTCACCACTCGCCAATCAGTGTGTTAGGTTGGGTGTCAAGAATGCTCTCTTTTGCCTGTTCAATGAGGGAACTTCACAATGTTCTTTTGTTTGGTCCATACCAAAAGTGAAGTTTGGAGTTACCAAACTTTACCCAATTGTTCTATGAATTCATTAACCTGATAGGTGTGTGCAGGTTATTTGCAATAATCATTACAAAATCGCATTGTGCTATCAGGTTTTGGCACTGTAACAACTGGGCTATTCCACTCTCTTTCTATATATCAAGTTAGTATAGCTCGCAGAGCAGGGCAAAATCCTGTCCATTCTCATTCAATGGAACAAAATAGAATGGGGTACACCCTTGAGTTTAGGGGAGGCACATTTGAAAGAAAAGGTAAGACCAAACCCCTTTTTTCTTGATGTTCAATTGCCACATATAATAAGCTCTCTGAAATTTACATGTTTATTACATAATAACATTTCCTGTATGTAACAACTGATTCATTAAAATTAGTAAACAATCTTTGGCTTACCATGGTTCCAATCACTGCCATGACAAAGAAAACAATCACCAACACAAAGCCGGGCATCTCGATTTTCCAAAATCCACTTTGCAGGGTTGTTAAATCCTATGGAAATAAAACGTTAGCACAACCTCTATCAACCTTATTCACTATATTATTTAGTATACAATGCATGTCGAGCATTGACCATCTGATGATTCTGACAGTTGCCATCTTGCTAAATGAGTTCCAAATATTCCCAAAGAGAAGAGGTTTGCTCCTAGAGACATGTGTAAAGAAACAGAACTATCTGTGCCACAGTAATTGACTTAAAATAACATGTATTTTCATGCTGTCTTCTTAACAGGCCGCACTAATTGATCAGCTCAACGGTGCTAAGGTCAATTGCATGCTCAAGCCATAGGTAAAGATGATAAAGGACTAGATGCAGGAATGGATTTAGTATTAGAGATAGTAGGCCTCTGCCTAGGGGCAGTGGAGGATAGAAGAAGTACGTATACCTCAAAATGTTCCTGATTTAATTGGTACAAATTCAGATATCATTTACATATTATGCCTAATCTGCTCAAACTAATCCCCAGATCAGCTCACACCCAATTAGCGGGGGCCACCTCCTTTTCTGGAGGTGGCCAAACAGGGGACTGGCCAAGACCATCTTAAGACATTAGTGGGCGCAGGGTGAAGATCACATTAGTGGCCCCCGATCCTCTTTGCAGAACAAATTAGTCCGTGTGAGGGATCACTACATTTGTTTAACTTAATGAGTAAGATCAGAGAACTTTTAGCGCTTAGGATAGTTTTAAGTCCAGTAAATTCAGGATTGTTTGCAGTTATGTAGCTTTGAGCTTAATGGAGTGAGGAGATATTAATTAAAATGCGTGGTGGGAGATTTACATACTGAGTGTGGGTTGATTTGATGAGTAGCCTCAGTAGCCATTAGACAGTGAGGGGGATAATGTGTGATAGAAATACCATACCCCAAAGGGAACAGATCAACCGTTGAACTTGATGGACCTGGGTTTTTATTCATCCATTTCTAGAAAAGGGATTTGGTCTCACCCAAAACGAGCAGGATTTTGGTAGATTCACAACAGTTTCTATGGATAGGGTGGTGAGGCTGATGTGTCCCCATTTTTAAATCGGGAATGGTGACCTTGTGAAAAAGCCAGGTTAAAACTTCTGTAATAACGGTAATGGTTTTAACGCCGTGGGAATGCGGGGGGAATTGAATTTCCCCCTCAGTGGTGGTAGCATTTCATCCTCTCACCATTTTCTTGCCTGTTTCATATTTGGTGGTCGGAAATAAATTACTAAAAATCTATTACTTTTTGGAACAATGCAAACTGTTATTGTCCTCCAGAGAATTCTATTGTTTGTCTGGATTTGTTTATTTTCGTTACCCTTGGATACGACAACAGATAAACTCACGTCTGTGCATTGGATATAGATCCATTTACACAGCAGATCTGTGATTGTTATCTAAGGGCAATGAAAATAAACACATCCGCCTGGGCAATAGGCAGAGTTTCCCTTTAAATTGGAAAATTGTTAATTCATGGAGACAGGCTCGCTGATTAATTAGACTTTCTCCTCTATATGAGTTAGTGGATACACAGCATCAGACGTCTTAGATAAATGAGGATGACCTGGAGAATGTATTACCTAGGGTGGAAGGTGGATGTCTCTACGCAAATAACATTAATTAGACTCTATGACTCAGGGTCTGATCGTATTTGAGTCCTAGAGTTGGCTTCTCGGCTCCAGATGGTCTGTATGAAAATCTCATTTAGGATCCATCTGGAGAGTGATACGTTTTGCTCTCCGTCCCCACGATTGCATTAAGGATACACTCCAATGTCATTAATAGCAGCGTATTCTTACACGTCGCAAACTGAATTATATTATATCAATGCTGTGTGGTATTAATAAGCTTTCATGGCCTGCACTGAGATTTGGCATAGCCCGCTTACATCACTGTAATTGTGTTGATTTCCCAAAAGGCTGCTCTAAATTGCATTGTTTTATTACGGACGACCAGTTGTACTAAAAAAGTCCCCGGAAATGTTTCTGCATTAAAGAGATGGAAGGATTTATAAATAGTGGATAAAGCTGTGGATACTGTAGGTTACAGTCAAAAGGGCTGCAAGGCATTATCGGTGGGTTATGTCACATGTTGGATAAATGTCACTGTTTTCCACTGTCATGTTGTAAACTAGGCTGACAAGGCATGCTGTGACTTGTAGTTCCACAACAGCTGGCTTTCATCACAGAGGCGGGTCATTCAGTAAAGGTCACTTATGCAAGTCGCCTACACAGCGCAGGTGCCATTCTGTGACGCAATGCGCCTATTTTTCTGCAGTTGCGTCTGTGTTCACGGAAAGTAAAAGGATTTCAATATGGCGGTAGCTGCGGGTTGTGAAAATGTTTGGATCAGCGTTACTTCTGCGGGTTAGCTGTAGTTATGCTGCTCAAATTGGGTCTCAATCATGTTCGGACGCAACTTGCGGTTAAAAAAAAAAAGTACGGAACTTTAGTGTAATTTCGTCATATTCCGTTCGGATCTCAAGATGCGTTTCCATTTGCATCTGGGTGTTAGTACACTCTGCCTAAACGTAACTTGCCGTATGTTAACAGATAAAACAGACTGCAGGATATGCACATATTTATGTGCAATATAAAATCCCATCAGAACACATGCAAAACAATTGTGGGGCGGAGGATGTGCATTTAAAAGGGGCACTTCTGGTTTAATGACTCTCTACCTGAACTTTTTTACCTACTGCAAACTTAATTGATTTTTACACTTTAGTTTTTTAATGAGGCACTGACAACTGGCAGAGAGTTCAATACAACATATGTAAGTAAACTTAGGTTTCGTAAAGAACCGTACTCCACTCTGTATTGGGGGTTACTGTAGCGGCTGCCTCATTGCTGTACCGAGCCATATAATATGTACTATCAGCCATATACTCCACTAAAACAGTGCCCCCTATTGGCCGCCTTTGGTATAAACAACACAATACCTGTATTTCTCTATGTCCAACAATCCCTGAATACAGATAGATAATACTATGGATCCTCACAAATCCTAACTGCTGGAGGATCAGACACAATGTTAAAGTTATGAAAAAAATAGAAGTTTAGAGAGGACAAAAATATTGCAATGTATTTACTGTATATGTCATCATCATCGACATGTATTTATATAACGCCGGCAGCTTCCGTAGCGCCTTACAATGGGGAACACACAGTGATAAAACAATGCAATACTGGGTAATACATACAGACAGAGAGGTAAGAGGGTCCTGCTCGCAAGCTTACAACCTATGGGACAATGGGAGTTTGATACACAAGGGCATGTGCTACATCATATTGCACATTGGTCCAGTTAGAATGCAGAGGTGAAAAGTACTTAGTGGCTGTATGATCAGTCACACAACAAATAAGTAATATACAGCTATCCTTCATATCTGTATATTACTTATTTGTTCATATAGCAGCTGACTTCCGTGTCACATGACCTCCTCTGCACAACGCAGTCCATGCTGCATAACGGAGGAGTAGGGAGTACACTGTGCTCTCCCTCCAACCTCTGAGGAAGGATATATATCTTCATCCCTACATTTCACTTACCAGTATCTGCGAGAGGACAAGTAGGCAGATACTGCCCCCGATGGTGAGAACGTTCCACAGAGCGGCCCAGCTGTACGGCTCATCCCTGCCCGCCTCCTGCGCCTGATCCACGCCGCCCTGCAGCTTCTGCTCTTCATCTGCCTGGTCCAGGGAGCCCATATCGTAACTTCTGTCATGGATAGACCTGGCCGTGTATGGGAGGGAGAGAGGAAATTAGATGCTGCTACCAGCATTGTCTCTTGGAGTGACTCATCGCTCAAAGCTGTCATATCTGGCTCAATTGAATATTTTATCACATGCTGCGGAGACCACACACACATTACTATGTCCTATTTCTGAACTCCAATAAATGTGAGCACATATTGAACATTAATAATTTAACTGTTAGCTGCGCCCACTGAGGATGGAACATAAAGATCTATGACGTCTTGCAACATAGACAATGTAAATCTTTTTAGAATATTAAAAAAAAAAACATTTTCCCTTATCGGTGGATATTTCGGCGTTCACTAAATCCGGCATTTAATGAATATATGAATAAACATTACTTAAAAGGCTGGTCACTATTTCTGAATTTTTTTTTTATGAGTTGCATGGACAACATGACACGATCATGAGTCTAGTAGGGGGTCAGGTGAGGTAGGCAAGGAACAGAGCTCGAAATGTTTGCGCTGATACAATATATGGAAAGCTTTGCGGAGAAATACACAAAAGAGACAAACCAGATAACAGTTCAAAGAAATAAAAATTAACATGTTCATTGTACATCCAGTATTGTTGTCCTTGCTGGTGGTGATGGCTATGTACATATTGACTGTTTTAGGACTGAAGCTGCATCTGATGACAATTGTGAAGTACAAACTGTAACAATTCAACATTAAAATTCCAACCACTGCTGCCGGAAATATGAGTTAGAGGGAAAAAGTAAAGCAGGACGCATCTTAGAGCACTTGGCCTAAGTGAACACTCAAAAATGATAGCTTTAAAATGGCAAAATTCACATCATGAATTCATCTTTCTTTTTCAACTGCAAGAATGCCTGATAAATCTGCCCTTTTGGAAATACTTTATCTGGCATTAGGAGTTTCTAGGGGAGGGGGGAAATAAAATAATAATTTCTTGAATATATGGCTAGCAGAGTATATAGGTAGTTTGATAAAATATTAATACATTTTAGTACTGTAGGTCTACTTTAAAAAGCACTGAGCCCCAAAACTTGAATATAAATATATGAAACATGTACACTATATAAATACACAGAATAACCTCTTGTGTTCTGCACGCTGGATGCTATTCTCAGTAACTTTCTTACTCTATATTTATGTGCATTACCACTCCTCTTGTTCTGTAGGCTGGATGTAATTCTCAGTATCTGTTCTTGTTCTATATCAATGGACATGTACACAGTACCACTCCCCTTGTTCTGTAGGCTGGATGTAATTTTCAGTATCTGTTCTTGTTCTATATCGATGGACATGTACACAGTACCACTCCCCTTGTTCTGTAGGCTGGATGTAATTCTCAGTATCTGTTCTTGTTCTATATCGATGGACATGTACACAGTACCACTCCACTTGTTCTGTAGCCTGGATGTAATTCTCAGTATCTGTTCCTGTTCTATATTAATGGATATGTACACAGTACCACTCTCCTTGTTCTGTAGCCTGGATGTAATTCTCAGTATCTATTCCTGCTCTAAATCGATGAACATATACACAGTACCACTCCCCTTGTTCTGTAGCCTGGATGTAATTCTCAGTATCTGTTATTGTTCTATATTGATGGACATGTACACAGTACCACTGCCCTTGTTCTGTAGCCTGGATGTAATTCTCAGTATCTGTTATTGTTCTATATCAATGGACATGTACACAGTACCACTCTCCTTGATTTGTAGCCTGGATGTAATTCTCAGTATCTGTTCCTGTTCTATATTAGTGGACATGTACACAGTACCACTCCCCTTGTTCTGTAGGTTGGATGTAAGTCTCAGTATCTGTTCCTGTTCTATACCGATGGACATGTACACAGTACCACTCCCCTTGTTCTGTTGCCTGGATGCAATTCTCAGTATCTGTTCCTGTTCTATATTAGTGGACATGTACACAGTACCACTCCCCTTGTTCTGTAGGTTGGATGTAATTCTCAGTATCTGTTCTTGTTCTATATTGATGGGCGTGTGCACAGTACCACTCCCCTTGATTTGTAGCCTCAATGTAATTCTCAGTATATGTTCCTGTTCTATATTAGTAGACATGTACACAGTACCACTCCCCTTGTTCTATAGCCTGAATGCAATTCTCAGTATCTGTTCCTGTTCTATATTAGTGGACATATACACAGTACCACTCCCCTTGTTCTGTAGCCTGAATGTAATTCTCAGTATCTGTTCCTGTTCTATATTGATGGACATGTACACAGTACCACTCCCCTTGTCCTGTAGCCTGGATATGATTCTCAATATCTGTTCCTGTTCTATATTAGTGGACATGTACACAGTACCACTCCCCTTGTTCTGTAGGTTGGATGTAATTCTCAGTATCTGTTCTTGTTCTATATTGATGGGCGTGTGCACAGTACCACTCCCCTTGATTTGTAGCCTTGATGTAATTCTCAGTATATGTTCCTGTTCTATATTAGTAGACATGTACACAGTATCACTCCCCTTGTTCTATAGCCTGGATGCAATTCTCAGTATCTGTTCCTGTTCTATATTAGTGGACATATACACAGTACCACTCCCCTTGTTCTGTAGCCTGAATGTAATTCTCAGTATCTGTTCTTGTTCTATATTGATGGACATGTACACAGTGCCATTCCCCTTGTTCTGTAGGTTGGATGTAATTCTCAATATCTGTTCCTGTTCTATATTGATGGACATGTACACGGTGCCACTCCCCTTTTTCTGTAGGTTGGATGTAATTCTCAATATCTGTTCCTGTTCTATATTGATGGACATGTACACAGTACCACTCCCCTTGTTCTGTAGCCTGGATGTAATTCTCAATATCTGTTCCTGTTCTATATTGATGGACATGTACACAGTGCCACTCCCCTTGTTCTGTAGGTTGGATGTAATTCTCAATATCTGTTCCTATTCTATATTGATGGACATGTAAACAGTACCACCCCCCTTGTTCCATAGCCTGGATGTAATTCTTAGTATCTGACTTTGATGACTGACTTTTTATTGATGGACATGTACACAGTACTACTTATTCTGTTCGCTGGATGTATGTTATCAACTCTATTTGTTCTTGTTATTAGTTTAAAATTTGTTCTTATTCCGTATATATGGATTGCTGCACAATACAACTTCTCTGTTTTGCTCACTTGATGCAATTTTAAAAATCTCTCCCTACCTCCTGCATCATTTTTATTAAACATTTTTTAAACATAAAAAACAATTGCATATGATCACATGCACTTGGCAGCTGTGTAACAGTAACACACTGATGTGACAGTACAGTAAGCAGTAAATATATTTTATGGGAATATTTGCTTATGTTGTGCATATAGTGCAGGATATAAATGTTATTTTCACCAATAAAATGAAACACCTATCAGATAACACGTGACTGGAATCACATATGTACCACTTGGTGTTATTACTGGGTGAAGTACAGCTAGTTTTGGGGTTCACAGAGCACGCTACAGGCGTGTTCCAGAACGCTGCTGACATATCTGTCACCGCACACACAGGAGAGGATGAGGAGGTTGGATCCGTTCTCCTCTCTGCACTGACTCACAGGAATATATCTGAATTCTGGACATGTGTGTAGTCTGCGTGGGGGAGATACAGAGTGGGCTGGAGAGGAAGAGGATGCTCAGATTTACTGTGTACCAGAGGGAAGACGTTCTGCTCTATGTGTGCGTTTCATGTCTCATAACAGGTCCTATCTGCAGGATAAAGCAGATGTGTCCATATCTGTATATATACCGGAGGCTGCAGACATCACCTCCGCTGCTGATACCTATTATATGTGTGATTAGAAGCTGAAATGCTCCATCTATGTAACTAATTGTATGATGATTCCATTTCTTTAGTAACTGTTGTGATTAATTAGCTAAACTACCAGTATTGTAAAATGGTTTCAGACACATAGAGAAGACAAGAAGAGGCTCTGTGACCATATCTAGACATAACGCATGTGAGAGATTATACTGTGCATATACCTAGACATAACGCACATGAGAGGTTATACTGTGCATATAACTAGACATAACGCACATGAGAGGTTATACTGTGCATATACCTAGACATAAAGCACGTGAGAGGTTATACTGTGCATATACCTAGACATAAAGCACATGAGAGGTTATACTGTGCATATATCCACACATACAGAACAGGTGAGGTTATACTGTGAATATACCCACACATAAAGCACGTGAGAGGTTATACTGTGCATATACCCAGACATAAAGCATGTGAGAGGTTATACTGTGCATATACCCAGACATAAAGCACGTGACAGGTTATACTGTGCATTTACCCACACATACAGAACAGGAGAGGTTATACTGTGCATATACCTAGACATAAAGCATGTGAGAGGTTATACTGTGCATATACCCAGACATAAAGCACGTGAGAGGTTATACTGTGCATATACCCACACAAACAGAACTGGAGAGGTTATACTGTGCATATACCCACACATACAGAACAGGTGAGGTTATACTGTGCATATACCTAGACATAAAGCATGTGAGAGGTTATACTGTGCATATACCCAGACATAAAGCACGTGAGAGGTTATACTGTGCATATACCCACACAAACAGAACTGGAGAGGTTATACTGTGCATATACCCACACATACAGAACTGGAGAGGTTATACTGTGCATATACCCACACATACAGAACAGGACAGGTACTGAGAGTTACATTCAGCAAAGAGGTTTATTTCGCCCCTTTGATAAATCTTTTTGAAAATCTTTTGCGCAACTTGCCACGCAATACGCCGGGTAACAACAGAGAACATGGCCCGACATGAAAGCTGTTGGACGGCTTCACAGAAAAGAACTTTCGCACTAATTTGCGCCGTTCATAAGTGATTAAACATTGTTTTAAAAATAAACTTTCTTTCAATGTAATCTCCCTGAATAGGTGTTTTATATGTGTTATAACAGTCATAGTTCATGCTGCTTTTATGATGCATCGGATAACTGACAAATCTCTACCCAGCAGCCTCAAATTACTGATTGTGTGGGGAGAAGGTAAGTCGTCCGGCTCCCCGCACCAATCCTACGTGTAACGCCACAAACACCTGAACACATCTATTTAGTCACAATTACTCATTCTGTGGGTGTAGCTATGAATCACTCCATCCCCGTAATCCTTTCATCAGGATCCACAGTCAGTTATTTGCAATAAAGACGTTATGGATAATTTAGTAACATGCAAAGTGCAAACGGCACCGACGCGGTATCTTACGTACTCAACATACGCACCACAGACGTGTACGTCTGTATGACCGTTAGCTGCTTCTGATTGGTGAATGTGTATTGACCCCTTCAGCTGATAATACTTCATTCAATATTATTTGAACTTGTCTATTCCAAATACTTAATTGACAGGTCCATCAGGACTAGTGCAGGAAAGAAGATCCGGTAAACAACAGACGTCAACCACCTTTACATATGTATGGGTAAAACATCTTTATTTAGCATGTAAAAACATCATTTGTTTAAGTCCTTAAAAAAATACTGTTTCCCCTGTGCTTTTATAGTCATTCTCTATTCTCTTCCTATTTTTTTAGCGTAGAACCCTGATTCAGCTGGGAAAAAATATGTAAACATTGTCCGCTATCATGTATTCTATAAAGAAGATGGTTTGTTGTGGCGTTACCTAAATTGTACCCACGTTTTACTCATTAGCATAGCATTGTGCGAACCTGCTCAAACATGTGCCAACCTGCTCAAACATGTACCAACGTGCTCAAACATGTGTCAACCTGCTCAAACATGTGCGAAAACACTCAAACATGTGTCAACCTGCTCAAACATGTGTCAACCTGCTCAAACATGTGCGAATATGCTCAAACATGTGCGAAAATACTGAAACATGTGTCAACCTGCTCAAACATGTGTCAACCTGTTCAAACATGTGCGAAAATGCTCAAACATGTGCCAACTTGCTCAAACATGTATCAACCTGCTGAAACATGTGCCAACCTGTTCAAACATGTGCGAAAATGCTCAAACATGTGTCAACCTGCTGAAACATGTGAAAAAATGCTCAAACATGTGCAATCCTGCTCAACCGTGTGCAAACCAGCCTCAAACATGTGCCAACCTGCTCAAACATTTGTGAAAATGCTCAAACATGTGCAATCCTGCTCAACCATATGCAAACCAGCCTCAAACATGTGCGAAAATGCTCAATTTTGTGTGAACCAGGCTCGACAATGGTTAAACCTGTTCACATTGCTCAAATTCACTCAAAATATGTAGTTGATCTATAGTTGGGGACCTGCCCCTGCCTTCTGGTATAACATTAGGCTGACCCTGCCGTACAGTCATGTTCTACAGCAGACAACAAGAGACAATAACATCAGTCACTTTTGGCAAAGCAGAAAGAAGTACGTACTGTATACCACCAGATGCCTCAAGCCCCAGACTACTATTTAGATGTCCAGAGGTCGCTGTATCGCTGACCGGCTCATAGACTGACGACGCTCTTTACCAATCTCCCCAGAGTGGCATCTGCCACGGCCTTAATATAATTGGATAATCTTAGTGAGAAAAACATTTTTGCGGCGAAAAAATGTGTAACTTTTCGCTATGAAGGAAAGGATGGGAGTTCAGTCTTTATCATTTTGACAGATCCACTAAACACGCTTTGTCTTTTATATAAGTATCATGGTAAAATCACATGAGATCTGTGCAATCCTGCCAGCTAGAACCAGGTTATGACTGCAGTTGTGGTTTGTGACTTGGCACACTGCGAGCTATTATCATTCATTTATATAGTGGCAGTCATACTACACAGTGCTGTACAGAGAATATGTAATAATTCTCATCACTCCCTGTTCCATTGGAGCTTACAGTCTATGCGGTCTGTTTACTAAAGGGAGATAAACCATGAATCCTGTGAAAAGGTTTTTTACCCGCAGGATTGAGGGTTTCTCCCTATTTACCAAAACCCCAGCCAGTAAATGCTACCAGTCCCAGTTCTCATACTTGCATCCCTGGTCCCATTTTCTTAATAAGTTGCACAGTAAAAGTTTTTCTATCGACACGTCTTATCGTGGGGGGGGCTTAATAAATAGACCCCTAACTTTCATGTTCACGTGTCACATTCCTGCTTGTTTGAAATTCTATATTTCATTAGTTGAAATGTGCCTAAAATTGTTCTTTCCTTTTAAAGTATAGGGGACAAGGTTGGTTTTCACCTCTGACTACCTGGAGAAGTCTTTTTGTCTTTTTGCAACGGGAAAATAAAAACTGGGCTCATACAGAACGGAATCCCTCCGTACAACGCATCTTCTGCACTCTCACCAGTCCGGCAAAATTAAATATATTTTTTTCCACTTCAATACAAAACTAGGCACCAAACTAGGCACTGTGTGTCTTCTCCAAACTAGGCAAAGACCCTCTGCTCCCAGCAAGCGCCTCCAATCCTAGCTCTCAAATTCTCGTACTTACCAACAAAAACTGGTGCAAAAATAGTTGCGCGACCTCCACAAAATCTGCGCCAACTATGTCCTTCCGTCTAAAACTGCCCCTGTTCATATTCCTGACCTACTGTCCGCACTACCAGCCTACAGACTCTGCCCCCAAATATTTCTTAATACTCCACCACGAGCAGAGGGCATCACTCCTAATGCTCACTGTTAGGACAGATATCAGGACACGACGACTACATTATAAAGAAAAAGAAAAAAAAAAAAAACAATTATAAATATTGTCACAACAGTCTCTCTTTTAGCGCATTGCTCACGCTGGATCGCAAGAAAAGAGTTACAATATGAGTCTGGTAGCGTAGCGTTCTACGGTCTCCGCACCGGATTGCCCGCTTTGTGCGTTATGTGGACACAGTGCGCAGTGTTCTATTTTCCATTGTCAAGAGATGAGGACACTTCACAAAAAGGCACGGGTGATTCGATCAGGCGGGGTGAGAACGAAACATAAACCCTGATTTATGGCAGATTCTCAAAAATATTATTATGATGGATTTTTTTGTAAGTAAAATGAGTTTGTTCATAGTTACCAATTATCCTCTTAGGGCAGCACTGGTCATTACCTGGGAGCCAGGCTAGCCCAACTAATTACCCTTAGCGCCTAACTTGTTTCTATTGCGTTCATTGGACGCGCTCCTTACCTGGCTCTGTAATTACATAACCACTAAAGGATTTCTCACCCGTTCACGACCAGTTGGTTTCTCTGGGAATAGCTCTTTCGATTTAGTTTTTCTATCCAAGCAAATAATATTTTGGTTGGCTACTAGCATATTATTTTATGGAATTCGTATGTGAAACAGTCTACAAATAAGAGAGTCAATCATATTACGCATCGCTGTATAGATTATATCATACTTGCCTAGTTTTAGGTGCTGGAGTCCGGGAGATCCCGGACAGGGGGCATGACCAGAGGGCGAAAGGGGGTGGGGCACGGTCAATCGTGTCATTTTGGCCCCACCCCCACGTAGGAAATGATGTTTTGATGCGGGGGACGGGGCCAAAATGACGCGATTCACCGCAAATTGCATTATTTTGGCCAGGTATTTGCCACATGCTGGAGACCTGCCTGCTCTCCCGGGGGTCCGTGAGACCGACCCGGATTTCGGGAGTCTCTTGTATATGTGGTCATTTACATCAATCCCTGCCCATTGCAGCTCTCAAATCAAATTCCCTAACACACTCACAGACTAGGGTCCGGTATTTCAGAAGCCAGTTATGTTTTTGGACGCTGGGAGGAAACCGGAGCACCCGGAGTAAACCCACGCAAACACGGGGAGAACGTACAAACTCCACACAGACAGGGGCATGGTTGGGTTCAAACTCAAGACCCGAACGCTGTGAGACAGCAATGCTGACCAGTGTGTCACCATACAGCGACATGTGTACAAAGTCTGATGGAATATTAGGTCCCAGAGACAAAGGTTTACATTGTAGTTTTAGAAGTGTGTCTTGTTTTGCAGTTATAGATCGTAACAATTAGATTCTAATCCTATTTCATTTTTGTTTTAATGTCTGGAGAAAGCCTTATATTAGCTTCCCGTGGGAATAATACACACACTTTAAATGTGATTTAAATAATGTGTGATTTCAAGACATTAAATTAACAGTGTTTTCAATAAGGTGTAATTATGGTAACACCTCACTTTTTACATAACGCGCAGTTCAGCTTCACAGTCTGCAATTTCTAATTATAATTCACAAAACCTAAAGCCTGCGACAGAGGCATCACTGGAAGAGAAACGCTGCATTTTACGCTGTTGTTTGATTATTTACTTTCGTTATCCGGTTTCTCTGAAGTAAAAAACTAAAGATTCGCTGCAGTCATGAGACTACAGAAACTCTGATTCAGTTCAAAGAGCTGAACTGCAAATTACTAGTACAGCAAATAGTTTATTTCTCTGCAAATCCCAATCATACAATGCTGATGGTCTTATCAACATGGGCAGTGTGGTGGCTCAGTTGTTAGCACCTCTAACCCACAGTACTGGGGTCATGAGTTCAATTCCCGACCATGGCCTTATCTGTGTGGAGTTTGTATGTTCTCCCCGTGTTTGTGTGAGTTTCCTCCGGGGGTGCTTCGGTTTTGTCCCAAACTCCAAAAACATACTGGTAGGTTAATTGGCTGCTATCAAATTGACCTTAGTCTGTCTGTCTGTGTCTGTGTCTGTGTGTGTATGTTAAGGAATTTAGACTGTAAGCTCCAATGGGGCAGTGACTGATGTGAATGAGTTCTCTGTACAGCGCTGCGGAATTAGTGGCGCTATATAAATGATGATGAAATGTCATATTGCTGCAACTATCTTTGTGCATATTTAAATAATGAGCAAATTTGAGTGTAAACTTCTTACACTTCTTACACTGTTTTATTACTGGGACTGATGCAAAGTTGGATGCAAAACAGAAGCAAATTACTCTTAACAAAAGTGCGTGGGAAACGAGCGTATTTCGGCCAACTTGCAGATGTAAAGTTCAGTAACGCATATCTATCTTCATCTTGACACAAGCACATCTATCCTGTTAAGGCTTTGTGACAATTCAGATAATGGAGTCAATTTCCTAAAGGCAGAAACCCCATTTCTCTGGGGAAAACAAGTGTGGGGGTCTGGTACAATGTGCGGGGCCACTGATGGATATAATGTGTAGGGGAAAGGCTGCATTTAGACAATTTTATCTTAACAATCCGTTTTGTTTCTTTTTCTTTCTTTGTTTTGTACAACAGTCAAATAATAATATAAAACGATTGAACTTGCAATATAAACGTAATATATATATATATATATATATATATATATATATAAAAATATGAACGTAATATATATAAATATGAACGTAATATATATAAATATGAGAGTAATATATATAAATATGAATGTATGGCTTTTTTTTCCTAACCAGTCTTTCTTTAGATATTACAGAGGTAACTTAAGTTAGAGGCTGCTTTAGAATAAATTTAAGGTACTCACATGTCCTCTAATTATCAGAATCTAAATAAAGGTCCCTGTTCTCCTTCATTATCATATTAACCCTTTCTAAACTCTGGGGTTAAACTTCTTCAATGTCAGGGAGAGTAGTTTACTTTACTGTATATGCAAACTCGCTGTTTCAGGGGGTCCAAAGGAAGATCCTCTACAGGGGCAAACACAGGATTTGTAGAGGGGGGTTTCCACACCACACCGCCAGTGGGCGTGACCAGCATGCATGGGGGCGTGGCTATAATATTAGACAGTGCTTGGCTGCTCTCCAACTCTTCCTATCCCCATAATATACATGGGAAATACTGCGTGCGCTACTGTTAGGTGCACACAGCTCTCCCTTTTCAAGCAGAGCCGTGTGAGGCGGGGGCAGGGTCCAGCTACCTCAATTATACAGTGCCCCAGGCTTTGAGGGGGGTTTCCAAGCACTAGGAAACCCCCTTGGTTTCCCTATGCTCTATATCTCTATTTCTTTAGTGTGCATCAGAGGATCAAACTATCCACCCTCCAGCCCCTCCCCATTTTACAGCAGACTTTTCTCACTGTGGACCCTTCACCCTGTAATTCCTGCTGCAGCAGCTTCTCTTCTTCTCTGTTCCTATTCTGTTTATCTTTACCCTACTTGCACTTTACTCTCCAGTACAAATTCTGTTCCCCTTCTCCCCTTCCCTGTATAATATACAGCCCAAGTCAACCCAACCCTACTGTTTTATTCCTAGTGTCTCTGTACCCTGTTGCCAGGAGCTAGTTTTCTGCTGGCAACCTGTTTTCATTGGCCAGCCAGCTACTTAGTCCCGCCTACATCCCGCTCTGTCAATCACTCGGCTGCCACCTTCCTGGCGGTCTCATTAGCAGCCGCGCTGCCTAATATGACCTGACCGCGGAGCCGTCTCCCTTGGGTCCCAAGGTACCATCGCCCGAATACATCCTGCCTTCTAGACCACCCCTTCACAGGAATACAATTCCCAGCATGCACAGCACGTCCCGTCATTGCTCTAATGCCGTCCTATGCCTGGGGGAGGGGCATGGGGTTAGTACCTCCCATGCGGTGCTGGTTCTGGCTATCAGGCCCTAGCTGGTATGGGGATGGGGGCTTACTTTAAATCTGGACTACCAACTAGTAGAAAAATTATTAGCTGCAATCTCTTCCTTTATTATTATTGATTTATAGAATGATGTAATTACTTGCAGTGCCATACAGAGGAAATGGTACATACTGGACAATTATAACAAAAACTGTCCTACAAAAAAACAACACACACACGCAAAGCACTTACAACATATACTTGAGGATTCAGGGTCATTTAATCCTATCACCTCAGTTTCACCCAATGATAAAACTACTGCAGATAAATTGTTTATAGTATAGTCCTACTTACATGAGGGCAAAACAATCATGGCTTCTTGGATGGGGGCAGGCAAATCTTGCAAATTGGGGACCAGGGGACATGAGCAGTTTTGCTCTGATTTTGGTGTTCAGTGATATTGGGGAAGTATCAATTTTCCCTTCGCCTATAACAATAATTTTAAAATTCAAACTTCCCTCTCCCCCAGTACAAATTAATGACGATCATGTCCGGCTCATATTCAATAATGTGCTGCCATCAGTATTGCCCATTGCTGCTAAAAGCCTACAGTGACTTGAGGTGTTGGGAGGAGCTTGACAGAAATATGGCAGCCTGCACTGAGCAACATCTGCATGGTTTTCTGAGTACACAGCATTCCCCCAAAAAATAGACCACAGCTAACCTTCCTTTACCACTTACCAAACTAGTATTTGTAGTTTAATGTTCTGTTGGGGTATAAAGTGTCCAAAACTTTACTCACCATGAAAAAAGAAGAGAATCTTTATCACAATCCCATGTCTGAATTTAATCTCCTCGCACCAGTCGCAGCTTTCAAATGTTTTTTTCCCCAGAATCCTGTCAAAAGACATAGTGCAAAATAAATTAAGGATTAGTGTTTCTTTCAGTCACCTGCTGTGGTTTTCTTTTCATTTAAGTTCATTCGTTGTCAACTTGTCACCAAACAGAGTAGCGAGGGGGGGTGCATTTTTTTTTTGTGTTAGGCTGCATTCTCACTGATGTTACTGGTTCCAGTGAATTAATAAACTACAATTTAAGATTTATTTCTCAACCTACAAAATGGCTCCTTCCAATGTGTGTAGGTGCCAGGGCCAAATGCAGGATTTCAGGCTTTTTCCAAATTCTTGGTTTTGGGAAAAAAAAGCAAAGAAAAAAACACCCAAAAACCACTTGCTGCAATAATAATAATAATAATAACAACAACATAAAGTACAATGTAAATAAATGTAATAACGTATGTTAAATAAAAAATGAGACACTGTAAGCTGTACAGTAAACAAACCTCACATTAATATTTATCTCCTTTAAATAAATTATTGACCATCTTGCCCAAAAAATATAATGTAATACCTTAGTGCTTCCCATCATTCTCAGCTTTTTGCAGAATATCACAAGCAGTTTAGTTTTACTGCATTTTCCTTCTCTGTAAAGTCACAGAAACACGAGAGCCAAAAGATAGCAATGACAGCGGCCATTTTGTTGAAGCCAAAGTTCAATAAAACATAGGCAGATCCCCACAAAAATGAGTCTTAGGGCTAGATTTACTAAGCTGCGGGTTTGAAAAAGTGGGGATCTTGCCTATAGCAACCAATCAGATTCTAGCTTTCATTTATTTAGTACCTTCTACAAAATGACAGCTAGAATCTGATTGGTTGCTATAGGCAACATCTCCACTTTTTCAAACCCGCAGCTTAGTAAATCTAGCCTTTAGACTGCAGACTGTTATACTTTTTTTTTTATAATGCAGACACGAGGAGACTTCTAGAAGCCATTTCCTACAGCTAAACCACAGAAGTACCGTGGTTCAAGTGTAGGGAGGTTTCTGGGCAACTAGAAACCCCCTTTTAGGGCGTCCATGGTATCAATGCTAAGACATGCTGACAGCTTGGTGAGTGGCCATCTTATTGGAGTCTATACTTCTGGTAATCTATTTATTTAGGGTTTTATTAGTTAGAAATGAGTTACAGCATGTAATTACATTTGTGTTTGCTATTTTTCAGTTATATAAATATAACAATATTGCTGAAAAAGCGCTTCACAAATGGAAAGTACCACAACTGAGGGCTGTAGATAAGCAAATGGCAGCCCATGGGAGTGATTTTCAGTGGGGTCATACAGTGATGTGTTCCCTGACTTGTTTTTATAAAAATGCCAAATATACCATTCCAAGTAGTTAGTTCATATTTGCCTTCTTTTAAAAATATATTTCAGTGAGATTGTTCAAATAACACCTAGGCGCCGTTCTTAGCGTCACGCCGACAAATCTAGATGTTTGTTTATCAAGAGGAGGTGCTCTACAAGAAAATGGCTGCCACTCTGCAGCACACTGCTGCCGCCATTATTTCCCCAGTGTTTCCTCCACGGTGACTTCAAGCCAGAAACAAATAAAGTATACATAATACCATTTTATGTGACCCCCCTGAACAATGCTGCCATTGGTCAGTGTCATATTAGTCATATACATAGGATAGGTACAGCACTGTCTCCTAATCTTTATATCATTAATTGTACTGTCTACAGAACTGGTGGGCAACATACTGCCCTCCAAGACTTCACCCGTGGCTACTTCCTAGTTTATTGTCAGATTTGTGCCTGTTGATATGTTATTACAGATAGGTGTCTCTTTATTTGAGATTATTTTAATTTATTACTGAGATTAAGGGTAATATGCGACCACTTTGAAGGTTCTGGCGGACGCAGTACCGTGCGTCCGCCAGAATGTATCACGTTGCCCATCACTGGGCTACAGGTTCCTTGCCAGTGGTGTCTCAGCAAGCATAACTGACATTCTTTGCTTTATCATTTTACCCTTTTGTCCTATATCACCACCACCTATAAACTCAAGTATTATAGCATGTTTGTAATGGAAGAGGAGAAGAACTCCATTAAACTTTATTTCATAGGTACAGTAAAATCCGTGCTTCATATATGCAAAAATTTTAATTTTGTGGTGAATTTGGCCAAGCCTTTATTAGCCAAACCCCCAACGTACATTGCTCATATACTAAATTATCTGTCATTTCAGGAGAATTTGGTTGAATGCAACAACCTCTCTTTCCACCTCTACCCTGAGATCTGCAGCCTCTCTTTTCCATCTGCACCCTGAGATCTGCAGCCTTGTAACATCCGGCTGTTGAGATAACGGCAAAGCTGTGCATGACAGAAGCCGATATTTTTATCAGCAGCGAGGTAAATAAAAGATGGTCTCTGTTTTGTGCACAAGCAGCGCACAGCGATGGGAGAATATTCTCTGCCTACACGTCATGTGTGGGAGCCGATTAGTCATCTAATGGGCATGTGTGATTGACAGAGTGCATTTAGTTTTTCATGTCAGCAAAGAAGACAGTCCCCAATTTAGTGTGTTTTACATACACAGTTTATAATCAGCAGCCGTACTGCTCCGTGTTCTTGGTTCAAGCTGTCTTTTGCTGCCTTCTGTTAGGGCTGTGTTGGCAGCAGCGTATGAGCTCCTGGCTGGAGGACAGACAATAGCTCAACAACTTATACTCAACATGACCTACGGCGTGGAAATGTCTCTACATATGTGCATAAAAAGAGGGACAACACTCCCCAAAATAGTCTCACCTTTATTGATTTAGTTTACATTATGTGCAGTTTGTCCTACATCGATCTTTTTGATGTGCACTGTTACTATGTTCTGGTATTAATTAGCAGGTAGCTGTTTAACTCACTGTAGCTTGTAGGACTGCATCTAATACAGATCAGGATTTAGCCAAATTATCGTATCGAATCCAAACTTTGATGACTCTGGACATGGATCTATTTGGCAAAATCCTACGAGGTCGGCCAACTACGGTCTCACTCTCAGGACTCAGCCAAATCCAAAACTGAATCCTAGATTTGTTTTAGAGGGGTGGGGTAGGGAATGTATGGGAAGAAAGAGATAGATGTCCTATTTAGGGGTCCAAACCAGGGGCGGAACTACCATTGGCCCATGGAGATAATGGGACCCGCTGCACGGCAAACTAGCGACCTGTGGCCCCCCGTTCCCTCATCCCCACTTCACAGCACCGCGGCCCACAGATCACTAGTCCCGCCTCTGGTCCAAACATAACATGACCATTTACAAACTTAAATACTTGATAGCAGATAAGCGCGCAACTCGCTCTATTTATTGATGGTTTAGTCATGTTGTTACCTGGTACAACTCTCTAGAGTTTGTCTCTAATATCTACTACAAATCATATGGGTCGCTCAGCCATTTGCACCAATACGGACAGACTTTATGTTGGGAACACCCAGTGCAATGAAAACTTTGAAATATAGATATGTGATACATGGACTAAAGAGAGTTCATAAATCAGTAGTATATTGTGAGGAAAAAAACATGAAAAGTTGAAATTGAGGATGTTGTCCAAAACCGATCTTTTGCCATCTGAGATTGCAATTGGTCATACAAAGGGTTGGCACAGAAGCGCTTCCTAAAAGCGCAATGTGGGTTTGTACCTTTGTATGCGCAATGTGAGCAAACAGGCGCATTTGTGTAAAATGAAAAGGTTGTGCGTATATTTAGCAGTAAGTAGATCTTGTCCCTGTCTAAAGTCTTTCTTCATAACTATAAATAAAGCCTGGTGACTTTTAGTTTTTACTTAGCATTGTGGAGCTACGTGGTCAATGAATATTGGCACGTGCGCACATGTCGAATACAGAGAGGGTCATTTACAAGGCTGACCCCAACACTGGACCAGCAATTGTTCAAACATCACAGATCAGCATTTAAGGCACAACATAGGGAAGAACACCCCCTCTTCCCCCCGGTTGTTTCCTGTAAAGTAATCCATGGATCCCACTAGCGGTGTTATTAATAGATTCTCTCATTTCACTGCAGAGATGCGACAAACCTTGGCTATAACCACATGAATAGATGGGAGATCTAACTTACATTCTTTGACTACACAGCAGCATGGAGCTAATCAAATATGTGTTTTAGTTTGAAGAAAGACTTCGCTAAATCCTTCAGTTACTTGTAAAGTAGAACAAGCCATAGATTTAGAATGGATCCCAGATTAATTGCAATATTCGATTGATAAGAGAGAACTTGCCACCATAATAATTGAATACAAGGACACGTCCACCACGTATGTAAGTACCGCAAATATCAGGACCTTCTGTACAAATGGGTTCAGACACAGGGGAACAAGGAAGGGAGACAGAAGACTTTTGTAAACGCTATCTCTGGTGTTAGGAAGAGGAATGAAGCCTGTTTGATTCATGCAAATAATATGGGAATATTATTGATTCAATAGGCCTATATCTTAGCTATGATTTTAATGTCCATGTTGATGAACGAGATCAGTTTTTAGTTGCCACAAGTAGAGGGATTATTTCCTGATTTAGAGCTTACCACAATGTTGGCCTGAATCACATTAGGGCGGAAGAGGAGCAACATCAAGATTTTAAAGAAGTAATTAATGTAAATACTATTCACCCTTGGAGCAGCCATAGAGCAATTTTTGCAAATTGAGTTCGACCATACAATGATCCAACAAGGTTATATGGCGGATGTGTTATGAGGAGTTGAATAATTAGAATATTCTTTATAGGTTGAAGTAATCACCATGTGTATTAAAGGTGATGCGCCCTAATCAGTTTTTCTCAGCAGCAACGGCATAAAATGGATTAAATCTCTTGGATCTATCCTCGGGATTGGCATGAAGGTATAAATCTCCCTCACGGAAAATTGTGTCCAAAATTATGACCAGAAAAGTCCGTCTGAGCAGTCCGAGATTACCATTCAAAATGAGACGGTGTCCATGAACAATTCTACAAATCTGTGAGTCCAAGGTTTTGGGATACCATCGGGAATGCCAAGTGACAACATTTTGGTTTACAAGAGCCAGAGTGCTGATCACCATGGAGGTAAGCATTATCATTGCATGTTAAACGTATGGAGGGTAGAGATGCTCACTGACCCCCGTGAATGCCAAGTGGTTTTGGTTTTGGATCTGGATTAGCTTTGTGTTTTGGTTTTGGTTTTGGAAAAACCACCCTCGTGTTTTGGTTTTGTATTTTTTAGAAAAACTCCTAAAATATGCTAAAATCACATAATATTGCTCTTTTTTTGTTCCTACATTATTATTAACCTCAATAACACTAATTTCAAGGCATTTGCAGTCAATTTTGACCACATCACAGGTCACAATATTATTTTCATACCCTTTCAAACAAATACTGCAACAACCTGGCTGGATGGTAAGCGACAGAGCAATGACACAAACACACGGCAGTTCGTAGCACATCTAGGACACATGGGCACACAGCAGTGGCAGAAAAGATAAATGGGGGTCTGCCTCCCGCCCACCCTCCGTGATGTTGGATCTTTAAAAGGAATTCAAAACTCGCGGATCCGAGATCCGATTATGTTACAATGATGTTTTGCCGCGTTTTCAATTCTGGGGGTGCGCGACAGTACGGAGCTCGGATCCCTTAAGTTCAGGTGTGTTCGGTTCTCGAGAAACCAAGCCTGAGCATCTCTAATTGAGGGCTGTTGAGACCCTTAACATTGTGGATGATAAATGTAAGAGCCCAAAACTTAAGGAGGTTGGAGCAGGCATTGGGCATAAAAATCAAGATCTGGGGGTATATTTGCTAAACTGCGGGTTTGAAAAAGTGGAGGTGTTGCCTATAGCAACCAATCAGATTATAGCTGTCATTTTGTAGAACACACTAAATAAATGAAAGCTAGAATCTGATTGGTTACTATAGGCAACACCTCCACTTTTCAAAACTGCAGTTTAGTAACCCCAATGTTGTTATCGGTCTTAATAAATAGACCCTTTATTAACCAGAATCCACAGTATCAATACAGACAATATAAAATGTAAAAAATTGTGTCATCATGGGAATTAAGGGCCCCATAAGCCAAACTCTCAGCTTGTTGGCTACCAGTCGGATAGCCCCTGCTACAATTTAATTATAATTACGGTCTCTACAATGGAAATGAACAAACCTTGGCACACAATTGTCTGAGAATTATGGGTGCTATAAATTCAGCAACAGATATGGTGCAGATGTGGGTCCTTCGCTGGTATGCTAGTATATTAGTAATGGATTAAATAATGCTCTTTTTGTGAGAATTAAAGTCATTATCATCACAGCTGATTTTTTTTACAGTTTTCTACTTGAAACTAATTAACAGCTGTAATGCAACAAACATCTCAGTAACTGTTCACACAAAGACGCTAGATTCCTTAATTATTGCTCATGTTAAAGGGAATGTAACGGCTGAATCTTTCTCGTCTTAATTGAGCCTTGCATCAAGTAATGTATAAACTAGATATACAGTATACTATGTACTAGTTTTATGTTGTGCCTCTGTGCAGGATATGCGACAACAGGGGGATTGTTTGAGCCGTCTCTTTCCTACACTCAGTCATATTTTGAACCCCTTCTGGATCATAATGTCATCATACCCCCAATCCCCAATGACATCACACACATTTCCCTCTAGAACCCCCGCCCCAGGTATTGCATTATTATAGGAGCATCACACATCAATAAGACTGACAGGAGCGCTCTGGGAGTAGATAGAGGGATTCTGGAGAAGATAAGTCAAATAACTGATTGGTGAGCTGGCTAGTACCATTATAGACAATAAGTAGAGTTCTATAACCTGTCCTATCAGTCCAATTTGATGAAGGTTTGGTCTATTTTGTGCTGTTTATCCAGTTGGGAATCTTGTCAGGTGTCTCCCATCATTACCAAATGGGACAAATTAAATCACACCCCAGTCAGCAGCAACATTGCCCCGTTTCCACTAGGCCATGCTTCTTTTGCCCCAATTTCCATAAATATTGGTTCAGCCCATTGGCTGCCTCCATTGTCTGTCGTCAATGTAGTCCTTGTAATCAAATCCAGATTCTATATTTTATCAGATCCTCATCGTTAGTTGACCTATTACTTATCTTTCTTTGGGTTATGTTTTCCTAAAGACGAGAAACACATTTTGTGTTTGCCTCATTCTGTCCATTTCTACTAAAAAAAAAAGGCTCCATCGCGATTCTGTTTACAATCGTAACTTTATCACAAGTTTTTTTTTCATACATGAAATGCATAAACCAGGATGTTCTTAATGCGGACTGTACATAAAATGCATTTTTATCGTTTTTCTTACTTGCAAACACATGTTCTGCGATGCATAAGTGTCAGTCCTCACTATCAGTCAGTTACACCCGGCCTGTAGCTGGTGCAAGTGATACGTAGGCAGTAGGAAGCGTTATTTGCGTGCGTACATGAATTGGATGCAATTGCGCTAGCATGGAGTCCATTTCTGAGCATCCACAGAGCACTCTCACACAAGATACGGCACGAAAGGGACCTACGGTGAAAGATGAATCAGGACCAAAATGTTGAAGTTGGTAGGAAAAGATCCCATGATGATCAGAATAAGCACCATACTAGGGTCAACTCAATCCCTAGACTGATGTCTGATACTACAGTAGAGTGCACACACCTGCAGTGTGGAAGGGAAGTGGTGGAGACAGTGCTGTGGGTGGAATGGAATCTTTAGGACTTTTCTGGAGAAACAAGAACAATGGTGGAACTTCCTGTTGACTGTAGCACATAATATGTCTTTATAACTCCATTAGATAATGCATATGGGCTAAAATGGCCCATATTATAGCCCATCTTTCGACTCAACTGGAGTGAGAATTATGCACAAGTATTTGCCCACGTGGGACTTCCGTTGCGACATACAGAGCCGTTGAGGTGCGGTGTAATACTCTTAACGGGATGCATTTTGCAGCTTCCAGTTGCACTTCTGTGCAGACGCACACTCTGCCCAATGTAAATAAAGCTCTGAACACACAAAAATAGCACATGTAATAAAAACAGCCCCATGCACCCCCTCTCCCAACTCTCATAATTAATTTAAGTTATAACTGAGGCTGAACTTAGAGCCTTTTTTTTTTTGCAAAAATGCCATCCAGCGCTGCCCGCCAGCAGCCTGACAGTGGCCCTGGGACCCGACTGTCTGTATTTATTTGAAACTTTTTATTTTCAAACCGCGTAAAAAGTCAAAAACACATTTCATGGGTAGAAATGCAAACGGACAGTTCAACAAATTGGTACAATTGGTTCAGTGAGACAGATACGCAACATACAACGATATCTTGTGCGTCTTGTAATTGCTATCAGGGTAGGAGAAGGCAAACAAGTATGTGACTGATAGAAGAAGATCTTCAGAGTAGAGCTATGGTTTTAAATTTTGTATGAGGGAGGAATGGGGTGGAGGGAATGGCGAACAGGGCAAAAAGTATATTTGGGAGTTAGGTAAGGTAGAGGGGGAGGGGGGGGGGCGGACTGTCTCGATCAGGTGTTACCAGGTACTGGAGAGTGAAGTGAGTGGAACCATGGAGTCCACTCCGCCTGGTATTGAGGTACAGTTTTATTCCAAAGAGCAGTGTTATATTCCATTGAGGAAATGTATCAGATACTGGTGAGCAGCTCAGCCTTTGAGGGAGGGGGGTTGTTTTCATGCTCGGTCAAGGAGCAATATGTGTGCTATTAAGCGGTGGGTTTGCTAATGCCGGGAATTGGTTTTTTTAAGTAAAATCATTAGCTGTGTTTTGAGGACTCTTACGCCAGTTGCGGGCAATATTCAGAGTGAGATCCCAGACATACAACGAGAAGGTACATACAACGAGAGGGTACATACAATGAGAGGGTACATATTACGAGAAGGTACATACAATGAAAGGGTATATACAACGGGAGGGTACATACGACGAGAAGGTACATACGATGAGAGGGTACATACAACGAGAGGGTACATACAACGAGAGGGTACATACAACAAGAATGTACATACAACGAGAGGGTACATACAACGAGAAGGTACATACAACGAGAGGGTACATACAACGAGAGGGTACATACAACAAGAGGGTACATACAACAAAAGGGTACATACAACGAGAGAGTACATACAACAAAAGGGTACATACAATGAGAGGTTACATACAACGAGAGGGTACATACGACGAGAGGGTACATACGACGAGAGGGTACATCCAACGAGAGGGTACATACAACGAGAGAGTACATACAACGAAAGGGTACATACGAGGAGAGGGTACATACGAGAGGGTACATACGACGAGAGGGTACATACAACGAGAGGGTACATACGACGAGAGGGTACATACGACGAGAGGGTACATACGACGAGAGAGTACATACAACGAGAGGGTGCATACGATGTAGTTTGTCTGGAAACATGTACCAACGTGTATTCATTTTGTAACAATTTTCTTGAATACCTGCATGAATGGAGACCTTAGCTGTTCTGACTGTATTTATTTAATACATAAATGCAAAATGGTACAAGTCTAGCTCAGCTTTTTAAACTAAACTATTTAAGTATTGTGACATTTAAGTATAAAATGTAAACACATCTATTTACTTCCAGCATGGCCGATGCGGCATTCTGCGTACAGCGTTGAAATTAAGCGTGACATTTACTCACAAGCTTCTGATGCGATGATAGGGAACGGTCTGTGTCCAAAAATATCATTATAAAATGCTGTCTGTTAATATTAACTTATACAGGAATGTCTAATGTGATTACACTTAAAAACCGTGAATAGGATAATTACATCTCAGCTAAGTCAATTTACAATTATTCATGTCCAAGGTTTGCATCAACGTCAGTGGCAAAACTGATAACTTATTACAATTGTCAGAGACGATGTCAGATAATGGGCCTAATTCATCTTCTCTGTGCGCCATATCTTACAGGAAATAGCTCTGTGCATGCTTAGGGCGCAGTTACATGCGATTCATGGAAAAACGCAAATAACACTTTCAACTGCCTACGACTTGAAGGGCGGAAAGGGGGATGGAAGGGGCAATGTACAGTAAGGGCGTGCCAAGAGCATGCCAAGAGTGTGCCAAGAGCGTGCCAAGAGTGTGCCAACAGCGTGCCAAGAGTGTTCCAAGAGCATACCAAGAGTGTGCCAAGAGCATGCCAAGAGTGTGCCAAGAGTGTGCCAAGAGCATACCAAAAAGCCGGCTCTGTACTTTTGCGCGCTCTCGGAATTGAAAACGAGGCAAAACGTAATTGTTACGACGTCGGATCTCGGATCTTGCAAGCTTTGGATTATATAAGTACAGCGATCCAGCGCCACTTCACAGATGGACACAGAAGGGGTAGCACAGTTCTTGGCAGTCTCTAGTGCAGTTAGGTAGCGTCATAGGTAGAATAGACAGAGGAGGGGTAGCAGTGTTCTTCAAAGTCTCCAGTGACATTCAGGAGAGCTCCATTGCTAATTGTCATTGCTGAAATAGAAATATTAGGTCTGGCTGGCTTGGTCTTCTAAATCTGCAGTCACATTGTACTGTGTTATAAAGGTAACATACAAGGAGGAGAGCTCCATTGCTAATTGCACCACTTTTCTTTTCTGCCACTGCTGTGTGGAAATGTTTCCTAGATGTGCTAGGAACTGCCGTGTGTTTGTGTCATTGCTCTGTCGCTTACCATCCAGCCAGGTCACTGCAGTCTTTGTTTGAATGTGTATGAAAATAATACTATGACCTGTGATGTGGTCAAATTTGACTACAGGTATTCCTCACTTAACAACCTACCCGTTTAATGACCACTCGGAGTTACGACCAGGTTCTCCCTGGGTCCTCATTGTTATAATTGCTGCTGTTTGTAGAGCTTTACTGTACACATGTTTATTTTCTGTTATGCAGTGTTATGTAATGTAAAGCAAACTAACAAAATACAGTTTTCTTTAGTCTATTTCTTCATTCAGAATCAATAAAAATGATTACAATACATGTAGGTGCATATAACAGTACTGTACTCACTTAGCGACCAATTCGCTTAACGACCTAGTCGTAGGAACGGAACTCGGTCGTTAAGTGAGGAATACCTGTATATATCTTTAAGCTTGTGCTCCTTTAAAGCAACATAGAATAGTAGAGTACAGTATTGAGAAACACATTCTTTTGTTTCTTTGTTTTAACCTGCTATTTCTGAGTGAGCAGTACTGCAGAAGTTTTAGATCTATTTATGTCAATATGCATGTAGTGTTTCAGATACACACAAGGAGACTGACTCAGCCTTGGAGCAGGGTCCCATTAAAGTCATGAGTCAACAGTGTAAATTTAAAGCGGCCCCGCAGAGAAGAAAATCAACACTGGTTAAATTAGGCTCCTACGTCATTCATATATGACTACTCTCAGTTTCTGCTCTCAATTTGCATCTTCATTTAAAATAAAATAAAATAAAAGTTAGATTAAAGGCAAAGGTCCCCATTAAATTGGGCAGGATGAATTGCTTCACACGGCTCTGCTTGAAAAAGGAGAGCTGCGTGCACCTAACAGTAGTACACGCAGCATTGCCCATGTATATTATGGGGATAGGAAGAGTTGGAGAGCAGCCAAGCACTGTCTAAAATTATAGCCACACCCCCCTGCATGCTGGTCACGCCCACTGGTGGCGCAATGTGGAAACCCCCCGCTACAAATCCTACGTTTGCACCTGACATCCATGTAGGACTCATTTAGTAAGATTGTGGTTTTGGGTGTTTACGCAAACAGTAAAGAAAGTGTAGAAAGTCACTAAACGCCTATAGTCTATTTTCACCCATATAACAACCAGAACTAATTGGTTGATATGACGATTGGATGAAGGACTGAGAAACAGCGGACGCTATGTGCGAGACGTAAGATATGATGTTATTCTGCTAATGGTTTCTGGAAAAAATGAATGAGGCATGAGAGAGCTAAAAGCCCATTTGACCTGTGGAAAAGAGTTATTTATATTTATAAACTAGCGTTCACACAGTATTCTTAGATGGGATGAGACCAGCATAGGTGGACATGTCGTGGTGAAGGAAGGCCTGATGACCCTTTCCCCTCTCGTGGGCCTTTTGGCTCCTGGGGGATGGGGAGGAACGGGGTCCTCCTTTTGGAGAGGGCCTATAGGAGCAAGCCCCCAGCATAGTGTGAACACTGCAATGGATCATAGGAGTCTCGCACCTCAGGCTTCAATAAAAAAATAAAAATAAAGTACTTCTTGGCCTATTGGCTAAGATGGAGTGTAGTTCTGTCCAAGTAGGGAGAAGACACTGCTCTGCAACCTAGGTCCTCTGTCTGAAAGGTCGGCAGCAAGAACTCCCGGGAGGAATTGACCCCGAAGTTGTGACCCGGGTGCTGGAAAGTCACACAAGAACTGGTCATCCTCACTATGACACAGTAAGGAATGTAGCACGTTAATCACACTTTTTTTGTTTGTACCTTCGCTCCATTGCCCTGGCCCTTTGGCTGGATGGGACAATTTTTATTTTACATATAGAGAGGCTTTTCCTCTTTTGAGGAGGACCTGAACTTGCCGCACCTCCAGTGCAATTTTTTGTGATTTCACTTTTATCACAGTCTCTGGCTTTCAAAGAAACAGAAAATATATTAAGTACTTTGTGAAGTGGAGAGGATGGATCATGTTGTGCGATACATAGTAATTCTGTGGTTGTGGCATGGTTAGAGGTGCCACAATAACTGTGGCTACTAGATCGTGCCATCATCCTGCTAGTACTAATTGAAATCCCTGTACATGTAAATTCTGGGCACATCCACCAAGTTGCCATCTTTGTTCCTAAAAAGCAGGTTCATGACATGACAAATATCTCTGATTTTACTCTGTTAAATGACCCAAATTTTGCTCAATTATTAAAAAAAACTGTAATAATGTCTCTGTAAAAGTATTACCACTGGGACATCGTCATCTTTTCTAACATTTGTTGTTGGACAACGATATTTTAAAAGACAAGTTTGTTCTAAATTCTGAACCTTCTTTCAGGCAAACCTTTGCCAGCCCAATTTGCTGTTTCGTTCACCTTTATCATCAGCTAACACAAAGCAACACACTGCTACAATATCATAGCCGAAGAGAATACATGTGATGAAATATTGAATTGTTCTGTTTACAGAAAACAAACAAAACACAGCATTTATACACTAATAGAGATACTGTCAGCTGAGTATTCCCGGAGGGGAAATTAAATAAATGGTGCAATTTAAAAATGGCTACACCCTGTCAGCATCTATGGTACATCGTGAACCCGTCTAAAATTGTTTGTGTGCTCGTCACGGTTGAAGTGTCACCGTTTTCCGGAAGCCTCCTGAAGGGCCTGCCGTTGGGATGTCTGGAAATTGGTTTACCATGAATGAAACTAAACTAGTTCAGACAGACTATAAACAAGGGCAGTTTAGATTTAACTAGACCATCTTGCCACAGGAATAAGGAAGATGGTGGACACCACTGTTGTGACAACTTGATGGGGAGAAAGGTAAATAGAATATGAGTATACAATTAAGCCTTGTAATTACCTCTGAGAACTGCGTACACTTACATCTTAACTGTGTATCTGTTGTCTGCACACAGCAGAGAAGGCCATTTTGTTTGCTGAACCAACCTGCAAGAGGATGCAACCAATCGATTCACGAGGAACCAGTGACATCACTGAAGCACACAATTATGTCACTAGTTTCTACTAGAAAAAAAATGATAGGTTGCCTTCATACCGTATTTATACGGGCGGCTATACAACATTAACACTTATGTTTCAGGAACTTGTAAGAACTGAAGATATTTGAGGTAACCTCAAATAGACTTCAGAACAGCAAGGATCCAACAGTGATGCTCACACAGAAAGTAATCACTTGCAGTGAGGGCCGACTGGCCTGGTCAAGTAATCACTTGCAGTAAGGGCCGACTGGCCTGGTCACCTAATGGGAGGTTTGCTATTAAATTTGGCTCTACCAGGATCCCATAAAGTCTACAATACTGTACAACTGATGATTGCATATGTATAATAATAGTGATCCCTGTCTGTAATTTGTGCCCAGGCTGGTTGAACTCTGTCGGGATTATAATTCTTCCCATCAATCTATAGTGGTCAGCAAATCCTCCACACATGTTGTCCCAATTTGGTCTAAATCAGCCAATAAAATCACAGTTTATGTGGCAATGTATGTACGTGACGTATTTAGTGTTTGGACCCAAAGCAATCAGATTGGACAGATTTTACTGGGGCCATTTCTGAAGAAGTGGCCACAGATCTGGTTAAGCAATTAGGTTGAATGACTAGATTGCTGGGCAAAGCCAGCATAACTAAGCAGTGGTTAAAATGCCTTGGTTAAAATCGCTATCTCATTTCACTGCACATGGCAAACGAGAGTTTACTAAAGAGCTATTCTAAAATAACGCAGTGACTGCTTGCAACGTTTTATCCTATACCTGGGGGCTCGTAATAGAGACCCCTGAAGCTTTGAAGGGCTGGGGTACGTCCCCAAGCCTCCAGTATCCCTTCCTATGTAATAGAGTTAAATAGAATGCTCTATATAATAGATGGATTGAGTTCTTCAGACCTGGGCATACTTTGTCATATACAGTGCATTCTGACCTCTGTTAATGGGGGATTTGTCTTTAAGAGGGGGGCTAGGCAAAAGTGGGCATTTCAATGGATTTGTGTATTCTCACAGGAATGGGGCAGCACGTTGGCTCAGTGGTTAGCACTTCTGCCTTACAGCACTGGGGTCATGAGTTCAATTCCCGACCATGGCCTTATCTGTCTGGAGTTTGTATGCTCTCCCCGATTTTTGCGTGGGTTTCCTCCCACACTCCAAAAACATACTGGTAGGTTAATTGGCTGCTATCAAATTGACCCTAGTCTCTCTCTGTCTGTGTGTGTGTGTGTGTGTGTGTGTGTGTTAGGGGATTTAGACTGTGAGCTCCAATGGGGCAGGGACTGATGTGAGGGAGTTCTCTGTACAGCGCTGCGGAATAAGTGGCGCTATATAATTAGATGATGATGATGATGAATAATTATCTTCACTGGATATTACCAGTTAGTAAAATTGCCTTCCTTTATAACCTGTACTGTACATGAATATTACCACCAGCCAAATATAAAAGACGGCTGTGTGGTTTCTTTTCTGGAACAACTGACTGTATTGCCAGTATTAAGAGAAGTAATGCAAAAAATATATTTTCCTTTTATAATTGTCACTATTAACCAGTAAGATAAAGCCCTAATGGTTTACAGTCTTCAATGTTTATGATATTTTGCAAATGTTGAATAATCCTTTATTTTATTTTGTTATTAAAACAACTCACATTTTTGACATAACGACCCTCTAAATATGTTCACAAGTTACTCTAAGTTACTCTGATTTTGCAATATGGAAAAAATTTAGTTGTAAAAGTTTTGAAATCTGAACATATACAATACAATGTTATATCGCACCTCCTGCTTTCTGGTACCTTCAAGACAGGGTATACTAAACCAAAAACTGATGGAAACCAATATTTAGCTAAGCCAATAACCAGTGGGTTTACGTTGTCCAATTTTTCTACTTGTACTTTTTTTTATTGCATAGTTGCAAACATTTACTATGATGCAAGGAAAGCTTTGGTGTTTAACAATTGTTATTATTAAAATGATTATTATTATGATTTATTTATATGACAATTGCATTACTATACACCAGATGCAGCACAAACACAGGGTACAACTTCCCCAAAAAGACCTGACTGCATCCTTCATCTGACTGCGCTGTGTTTTTAACAATCCCACCAATAAATCTTTATACATAAACTATATATGATAAGAATGTAGTTGAGTTACCTCTGGGATACAGACAAGAAAAGTGCTACTGTGCAGCAGGGGCGAACGGAGGATTGCTGCGCAGCTCCGTTTCTTCAGCGCTGTCCTATACAGCAGCCGCTGCGCTGTCTAAGAAGCGTCCGCGGCGGTGCTGTATGCACTACAGCACCTCCGCGGACGCTTCTTTGACAGCGCCGCGGCTGCTGTATAGTACAGTGCAGCTATAGCGGCCACTTAGTTAGCGCAGGGGGGGGTTCTGGAGACTCAGAAACCCCCCCCTGCGTGCGCCACTGTGCAGATTTCCATAAATACAGACTAAGAACAGCAGCTTAACATGAAACTCACTATATACAGGACACGGGTAGAGATACTGTACATTTGTCAATAAATACAGAATAGAAAGTGACAATCCAGAAGGTGAAACGAGAGAAGTGATACTGTGCAGTTATCCATTTATATATATAATAAGAACAGATATTTAGCATTACATCCAGCATACAGAACAAGAGAAGTCTTACTGTGAATCAGTCAGTATTACAAAATAATGGACCATTGAAAGAATGAAAGACTTCCAATAACGAACCAAAGAGGTAAATTAATACGGCTTGCTCAGAATACTGAGTCTTAGTGAGATGAACAGTATAGAAGTAAGTGGAAGTTACCCCTGGGGGAATTAGCAGGGCGTTCTTGCTATGTGACAACCTTGAAAAGAGGAACATTGCTCTTTTGTCTACGTGGTTGCCGCTGAAGACGTGTTAAGCTTAGGAGACTATGGGGTATATTTAAGAAATAACGGTAGTGCACTATCATGCACTTACCGTGTAAATTAGTCCACGATGTCTCCTACTCAAATTTATTAAAGGTGCATCGCAGCAGATATCATGGCTATCTGCTGCTTTGCACTCCTTATCGTTTTTGCGAGCAGTCACCATACAACAGAATGGTGACTGCTCCTGGCCGCAATCTAACAAGTCCCGAAAAAATCTTTTTTTCGGGAACTTTTTGTGTTAGCTGAAGCTGGCGTACATTATCAGAATTGAAGAAATCCAATGCTGTCAGCTCTGCTCCGAAGAGCAGAGCTGGACAGCGCATGTGTGGAGGGATCACATGATCCCTCCCTGTCACTCCGCGCTCTCTGTCTGCAACGATAGTTGCAGAGACAGAGAGGGGATCTTTGTGCGCATGTCCAGTTCTTGTAATTGGACATGCACAATTGAAGAATGAAAAGAAGGAGGAGAAGACCCGGAGACAGCGCTTTCGAAGAGGGGGGTAAGTATGATTTTTAACATCACAGAAACAGCAGTTTTTCGGAACTGCTGTTTCTGTGCAGGGTTGTACATAAATGTGAGAAATAGTTCAATCCTTATCATTGCGATAAGGATTGAAAACTACTTTTCACTTTATGTGAATATTGATAAATGTTCCCCTATGTGATCACGTATAGTGCAGCTAGACATGGAGATAGAACACGTACACTGATCTGTAGAGAAAGACACAAGACATCGGACCTCATTGACAGTGTATGAACAGCGCACAGCGCCTTGGTTTCCCACTGGCGCGATGCAGAGACGGCCCCCCGGTTTACGTCGGGCACACGCCTACTCTCAGTAGATACACCGATATATATCGGGGAGGAGTGTGTAAACATCACTTCAATAGACCTCCGGTCGCTTTAGAACTACCAATGTCATTTATGGCAGACATTAATCATGTGACGCCATTAAGTGTTGTGCAAAGCTTTGATTTACCTTGAGAAAAGTTATTGTAGAATTGCGTTTCTTTGCAGAAGTACAAGTGGAAGGGGCAAAATAGGTCCCATTAAAAGTATAGGATGAGCCCCATTGCTGTCAGTTCAAGGCTGGTGCGAAATTCGAACCCTTGTGCAGTGCGGAAATGGCCCTGCGCCCCTTCCGCATGGTAATGACAGCCCCTAAAAATGAGTCCTTTCCACCCCTTTAACTAATGTCATTCTGCAAGATGGAATCTTATCTTATGCGCCTACACCGTACTTAGGTACGAATGACCTCACTCCGCTCAACTCCTCAATCGGCTGTTGCAAACTTCTCTCCCACCGCCAATACCGCCACCTTGCTCCGTAAACCTACGGGCTTCAGGCGCGCTCTGCAGATCAAGGATTTTGCGTTGCATGTCAGCCTTCGGCAATGAGACCCATTAATACCAATAAGCAGTTGTGTCGTTCTCACACTTCATGACAATCCATGACAACCAAGAAACATGGTGGCCCTTGGTCCTTGTGCTTAGGGTACGTATGAACAACCCACTTTCAACGAGCAATTTGCCAACACTGTTCAGACCACTGACTAACCAGGAATAACGGAGTAATATAATCACCTCTGCGATGGCAGAAGCCACGTACGAGCAGATCAGAGCACTGCGGAGGCTGTGTGTAAGGAATACTCAATAAGGAGCCTGAGATATGCTCGCTGAGGCTGGGGCAGTACATCATACATGCATATGGAGAGATACACACAAACATATACATGGCATCAGTCACAAATAAAACACATTAATGACAACAGATCAATAATCCCCCGCTAGAACTGATCAATCTATCTAGCACCTAATACAAGCAACAATTTCATAGCCAAGAAAACAGCTTATGACCTTATTCAGAAATACATTGTATCTCTGTGTGATTTCTACCAGCTGTGTATTATATATTTTGCTTATAGTATGGCTAGTTTATTATACCATATGCATTCATCATATATCAGATTTGCATTAGGAGAGAGCACATCCTAGCATGTATTATAGACCAGCCAGAAATGAGACCAGCAACAGCCGGATTGTTTTCTTACAGAGTACAGGTTAAATGTCCATCACCTGTAATATCTTTCCTTTTCAATGAGCAGGGAGGAATTCACTAAAGTCAATGACATTGTGTATCAGGCACATAACAGACAGCACACACCAATACCGTCTACTGTATCGATAATAAAGGGATTTAAACGGTTTGCGAGATGCGTTAGGTTAAACAATTCCACCTCTCCCCCACTCTCGGCTCAATATGCAGCTCTACATTACTAACTGGATGCAGATGAAACAGTTCCATGCACAATACAACAATTAAATGCAGCTGTTACCTGATCAGACTAGAAGTTTATTGTCTTTCTGCAGCTGTGCGGTCGGCTTTGTTTTCCTCTTGGAGTCTTTACATGTTGGGAATGGGATTCATCCTCTTATGAATCAGGACTGCGCTCTCTGTAGCCTGCTGGAAGAAGGATGCTGGATCCTATATTACACCCTCTGAGTTGCATTTGCTTGTCCTTCCTACTAACATCCCCCCCCCTCTCCACCACCACCACCGCACACCCACCTCTCTGCTATATTCTCCCTGTTTCTCCCCTTTGGTTTCCCCTTCTTCTCCTCAGATCGCTGACTTGATTGATAGGAGAGCTGGCAGAGCCCACCCACACATGTTTTTCCTGAATAGAAAAAAAAAAAAAAAAAGACCTAGGCAGAGGAGGGGATGGGGAGAGAGTGAAGCATGAATGAAAACTGGAGCCCAGCAATGCAGACAGGGCTGAGATCCGCCACAGGCAGCAGAAGAGACAATGGTATATCCCAGCGTCCAAATAAAACCATAATATATCCCTGCAATCAATATTAAAGCTATAACTTGGCCAACGGCTGACAGTGAGCACACAAGGACTGTGATGGGAGACCAGGAAACAGCAATGTGTTCAAATGAGATCTCAGAACCAATCTCTGAGTTAATATTTTCTGCCTTAAATCTCTGAGGTTGGCAGCACCGAGGACAAATAATAGCTCAGTTGGGATCTAACGGTCACATTTTTATCAATGGAGCCTGTGAAGCATTTGACATGTCAGAGACACAGGTTGTGAATCAGTGTGGCCTGGTCTTCTGCTGTGTTGTCCGTTCTGTATTCACAGTGCGAGTGAGACAGCTGCAGTCAGATGACAGAGACATGTTACCAGCGTATAACATAGGAATAATCACTATTTATCCATGTTATATATATGTGTAAAAATTTCTATGCAGCCATGCGATATACTGCATATCTGTAATAGTTATTATGTATCCAGGTGATATATATATATGTAGTAAATACTATGCAGCCATGCAATATATATCTGTAATAAATACTATGCAGCCAGGTAATATATATATATATATATATATATATATATATATATATATATATATATATATATAAAATAAATACTATGCAGTCATGTAATATATATACGGAATAATTACTATGTATCAATGCAATATATATCTGTAATAATGCTATGCAGCAATGCACAATATAACTAATAAATATTGTTTCAGCCGTGCTGTATAAATATGTATTATATTGTATATATCTTTAATAAATGAAATTAAACAATACAGGATATATCTGCAATGACTGCTATGCAGGCATGCAGCATACATCTGCTCAGAGTACAGTCCAGTCATGTAGTATACACCGATCAGCCACAACATTTAAACCACCTGCTTAATATGAAGTAGGTCCTCCTCGTGCTGCCAAAACAGCTCTGACCCGTTGAAGCATGGACTCTACAAGACCTCTGAAGGTGTCCTGTGGTATCTGGCACCAAGACGTTAGCAGCAGATCCTTTAAGTCCTGTAAGATGTGAGGTGGAGGCCTCCAGGGCTCGGACTTGTTTTCCAGCACATCCCACAGATGCTCGATCGGATTGAGATCTGGGGAATTTGGAGGTCAAGTCAACACCTTGAACTCTCTGTCATGTTCATCAAACAATTGCTGAACAATGTTTGCAGTGTGACAGGGAGCATTATCCTGCTGAAAGAGACCACTGCCATCAGGGAATACCGTTGTCATGAAGGAGTGTACTTAGTCTGCAGCAATGTTTAGGTAGGTGGTACGTGTCAGAGTAACATCCACATGAATGCCAGGACCCAAGGTTTCCCAGCAGAACATTGCCCAGAACATCACACTGCCTCCGCCGGCTTGTCTTCTTTCCATAGTGCATCCTGGTCCCATCTCTCCTCCAGGTAAATGATGCACACGCACTCATCCGAGCATTAACTTTTTTAGCAATTGGTGCTACATTAACTCTATTGTAGGATTGGACCAGACAACTAGCCTTCGCTCCCCATGCACATCATTGAGTCTTGTGCGCCCATGGCCCTGTCGCTGATTCACCGGTTGTCCTTCCATGGACCACTTTGGTAGGTACTAACCATTGCATACCGGGAACACCCCACAAGATCTGTAGTTTTGGAGATGCTCCAACCCAGTCATCTAGCCATCAAAATTTGGTTCTTGTCAAAGTCTCTCAGATCCTTACACTTGTTCATTTTTTCAACACATCAACTTCAAGAACTGACCGACCACTTACTGCCTAATATATCCCTCCCCATTATTGGTGCCATTATAAGGAGATAAACAATGGTATTCACTTCACTTGTCAGTGGTTTTATGTTGTGACCGATTGGTGTATATTATGTATGTAAATATTATATATATATATATATATATATATATATATATATATATATATACACACTGAATAATGACCTGTTATGCAGTATATATGTATATATCTATACTAAATACTGTGCAATATATATTTTATATGAATACTGTGCAGCCATAAAGTATTTTTCTGATCTTTCCGTATTTAGAAATAGTTGAATATTTTACATAGAAGGTCTTGGACACAAGAAAATTAGTCACTCTTTAAAAACGTTTTTTTTCTGTCCTAGAACAATTTTTTCCATATACAAAAAAATAAAATTGTCTGGCAGACAACGGTGCACTTGTATATTTTCCTCCACCATTAAGGTCTTATCTTGCAGTGTGTTTGGAATAATACTGTACTAGTACTGCACAGTACAATAACTTGCTGTTGGTGAGGAAAATCTTAATTGATCATTCAGAAGTGTTACTGTACAGTGATCTTGGGAAGGAGGATGAGGTACTTTTTGCAATAGATGTGCGGTTTGTTCGACCAGCTTTCAAGCACCATGGACATTGGGTGGTAAAATGAGGAACAGATTTACAGATTGTCCTATAATCTGTTTCAGCACCATGGTCAGGGGATGGTAAAATGAGGAACAGATTTTCAGATTATCCTATAATCTGTTTAAGCACCATGGACAGGGGGTGGTAAATGAGGAACAGATTTACAGATTGTCCTATAATCTGTTTCAGGACCATGGAGAGGGGATGGTAAAATGAGGAACAGATTTGCAGATTATCCTATAATCTGTTTAAGAACCATGGGCAGGGGATGGTAAAATGAGGAACAGATTTACAGATTGTCCTATAATCTGTTTTAGCACTATGGACAGGAGATGGTAAGTGAACAGATTTACAGATTGTCCTATAATCTGTTTCAGCACTATGGACAGGAGATGGTAAGTGAACAGATTTACAGATTGTCCTATAATCTGTTTCAGCACCATGGACAGGGGGTGGTAAATGAGGAACAGATTTACAAATTGTCCTATAATCTGTTTCAGGACCATGGATAGGGTATGGTAAAATGAGGAACAGATTTTCAGATTATCCTATAATCTGTTTAAGCACCATGGACAGGGGGTGGTAAATGAGGAACAGATTTACAGATTGTCCTATAATCTGTTTCAGGACCATGGAGAGGGGATGGTAAAATGAGGAACAGATTTGCAGATTATCCTATAATCTGTTTAAGAACCATGGGCAGGGGATGGTAAAATGAGGAACAGATTTACAGATTGTCCTATAATCTGTTTTAGCACTATGGACAGGAGATGGTAAGTGAACAGATTTACAGATTGTCCTATAATCTGTTTCAGCACTATGGACAGGAGATGGTAAGTGAACAGATTTACAGATTGTCCTATAATCTGTTTCAGCACCATGGTCAGGGGATGGTCAATGAGGAACATATTTACAGATTGTCCTATAATCTGTTTAAGCACCATGGACAGGGGGTGGTAAATGAGGAACAGATTTACAGATTGTCCTATAATCTGTTTCAGGACCATGGGGAGGGGATGGTAAAATGAGGAACAGATTTGCAGATTATCCTATAATCTGTTTAAGAACCATGGGCAGGGGGTGGTAAAATGAGGAACAGATTTACAGATTGTCCTATAATCTGTTTCAGCACTATGGACAGGAGATGGTAAGTGAACAGATTTACAGATTGTCCTATAATCTGTTTCAGCACTATGGACAGGAGATGGTAAGTGAACAGATTTACAGATTGTCCTATAATCTGTTTCAGCACCATGGTCAGGGGATGGTAAATGAGGAACAGATTTACAGATTGTCCTATAATCTGTTTCAGCACCATGGTCAGGGGATGGTAAATGAGGAACAGATTTGCAGATTGTCCTATAATCTGTTTCAGCACCATGGATAGGGAATGGTAAAATGAACAGATTTACAGATTGTCATATAGCCTGTTTCAGCACCATGGACAGGGGATGGTAAATTAATGTTAGATAACATTGACTGGTATTGGAATTGTAACTGTAGTTGCAGACACCCCCATTAATACCCGAAGTAACTATAGTCATCCTCAGTTACATAAAAATAATTGCTAGAATGTATTCTATTGAAAAGGTTCTCAAAGCAAAATAATCGTCCACCCCCTCAACATTTTTTTTCACTCTCACCACATTTATTCAACCCGCCGGTGATTCCTGCCCAGTTTAAGCACTGCCCTAAACTCTTTGCTCCTAGTCTGTGGCAGCAACTTGACGGGTCTGTACACGTGTCCTTTTATATGAGTTAGTTGAATCCCTAATACACTGTAAACTGTTGTAAAGCGGATATCAGGGAAACCTAGCACTGTCCAATATACCATATTACGGCTTTGTTAGATGGGCAAGAAAGAAGCATGGAAAGGTGGGTCTACAGAACCATTACCCATCTCTGCACTATTCAGGAGTTGAATCTCCAGCCCATAGAAATAAAAAATGGGTGGGGGTCATAAATAGGAACGCAGAGATTATTAATATGACTTAACAGGGACGTGAATTGGTCTTATGCTTTAAAATTAAAGGGAAAATACAATTAAAACTGCAGTACACAAATGTCTATTATGGGCCTGAGTCATTAAGGAGAGCAAGGCACAAAAAAGGTGTAAATTTGATCCATAACAAACCATGTTACAATGCAAGGGGTGCAGATTAGTTTATTATTTTGCACTTAAGGAAAATACTGGCACAAATACTGGATAGCTTTATTTTTACATTGAAATTTAAAGTTGTTCTTGGATATCTCCTATCCCAACTATAAATCTGTCCCCACATTTTAAATTTACCTCCCCCTCCAAAGCAACATGGTTTTGCCCAGGTGCAAAGTTACTCCTTTTAATTAATTCAATTTAATCAATGACCGGTCACTTATCTGTTTGCCAACCCGGCACATAGTGATTACATGGCGGACACCATTTATCTAACACCGATGGAGATTTTTCTTGGCTTGAATATTTTATTTTAGTTTAAAGTTTCATATATTACCTCTTTTTAGCCATTACTTAACCTTTAGTAATGTAACGATTTTGGGTTACAGTTTAACGTCCCAATAGATGTGATGAGAAATATCAAATGATTACAACGTTTTTTCAAAGACACACAAACATAGTAACAGTAGTGTGACTGTAGTGTCACGAAGACATAGTACATAGACACGTCCATTATCCTGTATAGTGTGTGAAAGTGACTCCGTTATGAAACTCTGTTCTGGTCATTTTGAGAGTGAACATTAATGTGACTACAGGAAAGATAATGACAAATAGTTTATAGTAACCTCAGACGTTTTTGTTTTTGGTGAAAAGTCAGTGAGATTACAGCAGTATTATGTCGAATTATTATTATTATTTCGCAACAATCGTTTCATAAGTCTCTTCTTATTGCATATAGAAAAGATGGTCTAAAGTTTGAGAGGTGAAACGTCCAAAAATCCGAAAACAACAGCATAAAAAAAACCTATATAAAATTAAATTGAAATAATAATGTTATTTTAATTAATACACTAGTTGCAATATAACAGTACTAGGGTACCAGGAACAGGGGTCTATTATAAAAATGTGATTGTTATAAACTCAATGGTAAGTATTGTGTGTTTTGCCGGTGAAGCCTTCCTCATTTTATGTAGCAAGTATCTCAGTAGTAACAAAACTAAATCATAAGACAATGCATTAATGTTTAAAAATATCTAATTTGAACAACTGCAGAGATTGGCCCAGAGTAAACTCTTCCCGCTCCTGGGCCGTTGAGAAACGCTGCGATATTGTTTTTATAACTGCAGGAGATAGGCGAATCTGTGGGAATAAAATAAATCACACTTATCGCCCTTATCGGAGGGCCATGTAATAATAAACTGGCCTCATGGCCCTTATACTATAAGTAAAATATAATCATATTTAGATTTTATTATTATCTATTATTCTGGCTAAGGGATTTTCCATAATCTGGAGCATCATACTTATTTACTGAATTACATTTAACAATTGTCCTTGTTTTTCTTATCCCCTACAGTCCCCCTGGCATCAATGAGTCCAGATCTAAATGCTCTAGAAATTGTTTAGCGCTCGCCACGGGGACTGTAGGAAGATAAACGCTACAGAATATGTTGGCGCTATATAAATAAATAATGATGATGATGATAAGAGATCTCCCAACTGTAAATGAGAGTAAAATGTGGAACATTCGGTATAAAGAAAGCAAAGCGTTTATTGGTCAGTTCTTCTTCTGCGTGGTCTGGGATGTACCTTGTGCAGGAATATGGCAGCGGGCAGGAAGCAATTTACAAATTGTTTTGTACCATACACAGACATGAGACTGTACTAAAGTCTACTCCGCCTGTAACTATTTAATGTTTTGGCGCCGGTATCTCTTTGTGGTTTCAATGACCTATATTTAATCTGTGACAGATAAAATATATTTTATAATAATGATTGGAAATGTGTAGGAAAGACATGGACACAACATGATATTCACACGGTAACCACAATGCCATTTGCGCAGCACATTGCGCCATTCGCGTTTATCCCCACCCACCTACCACTGAAATAAAATGAAGGACGTGGGGTTATTGCAGCAGGTTTCAAAGACGCTCCCACCGTGACTTGGAGGTCACTGGATCACACCGTTAAAATGTGCTCCCTCTGTATATGTCATGCTGAGGACCCCCCCATTTTAAAGCCCATTCGGCCATCTATATATAGACATTTTTTTCATGTTCACATTATGAATACGTGTGACCCCGCTGTATCGCTCTTATAGAACAAGTATCCTTGAGGCAGAAGCAGCGAGAGTGTGATTGTTGATTATGGCTGTTGGACTAAACAGATAGAATATTACTGGAATGTTATTAGTTACTGTGCGACGAGGCCACTGAAGCTCAACGCTCCAGTCCTCTATTGTCAGCAAACCTGACCATGAAATACAGCATTTCACATTGTCTGTGCTTGAAGTAACCATCCTCTTGTTTCCATGGGTTCATCCATGTGATGAATTCTACTGGGCTGCACCCCAACTTCCCCGGAACAACCAAACATACCCACAACCCCTGTTGTCACAGATCTCACCAAGGTGCAAGAGAGAGGACCAGGAATATGTGCGCTGTTAGTAAAGGGAGGGGGAGCAGTGGTCGGTCTAGTGGGTCAATCAATATTTTGCCTTAAGTGACAATATTATCTGCAATGTCCAGCAACAGAATCAGAAGCAAAAGGAAATTCGAGGACTAGAGAAAATGATTCTTGCTGGAGTCAGACTCCAACTTTAAGTTTTATGCAACAGTGCAGCTTAGGGTCGTGTAGTGGGGTCGTGCTGTTCTCACAACACTACTAAATCTGTTTCCCTCTGGCACCCGGCACTGCTTAGTCAGTTGGCTCTATTGTTTTTCCAAATGGGAACTAAAGGCTTTATGTATGTTAGTATGTACATTATATTAGTAACTAATGCATCTATTACTTGTCTGGGGCCACATGTAATATTTAGGTATTACATATAACGCAGCTCTGCTGAAGAACACAGCAGAGGTAATGAAGGATTTTGGGACAAGGAGGGCAACAGTCCGCGTGGTAATGGTTAATATCATTCTTCACTCCGCACCAGCTCCTTCTCTGGCCACGCCCCTTCACTTTGCCCCAAATCCTCATCTAGCCACACCCCCTCCACATCAATTCCTCATCTGGCCACACCCCTCACACAGCCAACTCCTCCTCTAGTCACGCCCCTCAGGTCGGCAACTCTTCCTCTAGCCACGCCCCCTGTGGTAAATACGGAGGAGAGAGTGTAAATGCTGAGCTCTCTTCCATATTTGCCTTGATACATAGACCCCCCCCCAAATACCTACTGATGTCCAACTTGATGTTTTATGAGGAACAGTGACTGAGGTGACCCTGTCGGACAGACACCAACATTCATCATCATTCTGGAACTGTGTCTGAATTTCCACCATTAAAAAAAAAATATCAACTGAACTTTGTGCCGATATGTTTATATTGTACGATTTCTTTCTTAGCATCTTGTAGGCAATATTTCTTATTTGTTATTATGTATTATTAAATATATATAATATAAAAATAGTATAAATGCAGTATGAGAAATTATAGCATTAAAAAAATGGTGTGATTGGTTGATCACCTTTTCAAGCTACCTGCCGTACCCCATCCTAAACCACTCCCTCCTCTCGCTCCACCAACCGCATCCTCTCACTTCCATCCATGTTCCCTAATCCTCCTGGATGGTAACTGTCACAAGTTAGTCCCTCTCGACCTCCGGTCTCCTTGTCCTCTTTGTAAAGTCACCTATGTTCTAGATGTGGCTTCTTATCTAGATGCTTTCTCTATAGTCTCTTGTATTGAGTTTTATTTATTTTGCCCCTTACTGATCTATATTTTGTTCTGTTTATTATTTGTTGTTTGTGCGACGCTGCGGATTCTGTGGCCCATCTAACTAATATAACATGATGATGATGATCAATGCGGGAAGATGATTAATTTAAAGACTGCTCCATCTGAATATATAATCCTTCAGTCTATAGAAATAGGCAGCCTAATCAATATACCAGCACAGGAAAGTAATCCTACCCAACAAGAATTACCTTATTTATTATCATATTGTCTTAATACCTATACTATGGGCTAGATTTACTAAACTGCGGCTTTGAAAAAGTGGAGATGTTGCCTATAGCGACCAATCAGATTCTAGTTCTAATTTTGTAAAATGTACTAAATAAATGATAACTAGAACCTGATTGGTTGCTATAGGCAACATCTCCACTTTTTCAAACCTGCAGTTTAGTAAATATACCCCTATATATTGTATGGGAGGTGCAGATACATACAGCAAATGACTTTTTCCGTCATTTTTTTTCAGAATCAGGGAACAAGAGTTGTGAGGGGATAAAATAAATGTACTAAGAGAGAAGAAAGTAAACTAGATTCAGGAAGATATTCTGTGTTGTCCTCACATAGAAGGAGCAGAGAAAAGAAGTGGGTGAGAAGGTTGCAGTGTGCAGGAGCTGGAAATGAGATTATTCAGATAGTAGCTCGTTGTAAATCCTAAATCCACCTCTTCCAATGTGCCCAGCACTTATTTGGATTTGGTGATAAATCACCATGGCATATACTTGTAGCAGATGATTTACCGGCACATAGGCAAACCAAGGGGGAGGGGGGTTCCTAGTGCCTGGAAACCCCCCTCCAAGCCTGGGGCACTGTATAACAGTAGTGCACGTAGCATTGCCCATGTATATTATGGGGATAGGAAGAGTTGGACAGCAGCCAAGCACTGTCTAATATTATAGCCACGCCCCCATGCATGCTGGTCCCGCCCACTGGCGGCGTGGTGTGGAAACCCCCCTCTACAAATCCTGCATATGCCCCTTTGGCACAGTATAGAATTTGAAATGCAAACTATATTCTTCCGGGTTGACAGACAGAATCTGATTGGACAAGCTGTTGCACCGTCCAATCAGCTTCTCTCTCACAGTGCAATGTGTATTCAGGCTGCTGTATCTTCTGCTATAGGTCACAGAGCGGCTGCAGGAAGAGACACCCCACAATTCTTTTCAATTAAAGAAGGGGCGTTATGAGCTTCTTACTTAAGTTTACTATTTAGGGTTTAGAGAGTAACAGCGTTAGTGAGTTAGATAAACAATACACGTCAGTTGAGTGCAAGCCTTTGCTTTTTCTTCAGTGGATGGTCTACAGCACAAAACTTACCGGGACAGACTAAAAGAACTTAATATGTATAGTTTGGAGCAGAGAAGGAAACAGGGGAACATGATAGAAACTTTCATATATATCCAGGGTTATATCAAGGTGCAGGAGGGAAACATTCTACAAAGGAAGAGAAGTATTAGGACACGAGGACATGTACTGACACTGGGGGGGAAGAGAAGTATTAGAACACGAGGACATGTACTGACACTGGGGGGGAAGAGAAGTATTAGAACACGAGGACATGTACTGACACTGGGGGGAAGAGAAGTATTAGAACACGAGGACATGTACTGACACTGGGGGGAAGAGAAGTATTAGAACACGAGGACATGTACTGACACTGGGGGGAAGAGAAGTATTAGAACACGAGGACATGTACTGACACTGGGGGGAAGAGAAGTATTAGAGCACGAGGACATGTACTGACACTGGGGGGAAGAGAAGTATTAGAACACGAGGACATGTACTGACACTGGGGGGAAGAGAAGTATTAGAGCACGAGGACATGTACTGACACTGGGGGGAAGAGAAGTATTAGAGCACGAGGACATGCACTGACACTGGGGGGAAGAGAAGTATTAGAACACGAGGACATGTACTGACACTGGGGGGAAGAGAAGTATTAGGACACGAGGACATGCACTGACACTGGGGGGAAGAGAAGTATTAGAGCACGAGGACATGTACTGACACTGGGGGGAAGTAGGTTCAGAGGTAATGTGAGGAAAAGTACTTCACAGAAAGGGTAGTGGATAAGTGGAATATCCTCCCATCAGAGGTGGTAGAGGATAATACAGTAGAGCAATTTAAACATGCTTGGGATAGACATAAGGATATCGTTACAAAGAGCTTAGGATCAAATAACATTTGAGGTTACCATAGGTTAAACAATGGGCAGATTAGATGGGCCAAGCGGTTCTTACCTGCCGTCAAATTTTCCATGTTCTTAGTGAAATGGGTAAACAGTGAAGAAAGATAAGGAAAGAAAGAGAGAAGAAATAAAACATCAAAAATAGTTCATAAATATATAAAAGTATGATAAAATTTAATACAGATTTTGTTATTATTGTACTTTCATGAGAGGTAGAGCAACTGAGAGAGAGCCGGAGACAGGGACAGAGAGATACACGGTGGTAGGAAAAGAGAGAGAGAGGGGCATATGCTCCTTTTTATGCAGTAATTAAGCTAATACAGGCAAGTATTTAAAGGTTCTGTAATTCTCCCGGTGATTACATCATTAACCACTATCCTTCCTCCCTCCTTTGTCAGCCAATGAGGAGAGAGGTGTTTTTAAATCCCCAGGACACCTAGGGAAATAAAACCACTAAGGGCCTGATCCAGGTTTGTAGCCCAGAATCTGACACTACGAACACAACCGCCATGTCTGCCTACGTCTGGCGAGGTGGAACAGGGGAGGGGGGGTTGGGACTAACCTAAGCCATGTACAGAACGGGCGTTACAATGCAGATGCCGGTTCAAGCCCTGCGTGCTTATGTTCCGCTGTATCTTTTGCATCCAGGTGTAAATGCCGACTTATAGTGATGACTGGCGCGGTATAGTCTTTGAATTAAAAAGGGACACGTAACCGCTATTAAAACACATTGTATGTACAGTACGCATTGCAATCAGATTTATTTATATAAATCATGTCAAAAATAATTACATTTCTTATTAGTTATATTTGAAAATAAATATATAAATTATTGTGTTGATAGTAGTTGTTATTTTAATTTATTCTAAAATAATTAAGGATGAGCGGACTCGGATTCCTGGAATCTGAGCCCCCCCCCCCGAACAGCGCGGATCCGAGTCAGATCCGAGCATTGTCCGGGTATTCCCGCCGATTCCGAAACTTAGAACGAGGCTCTGAGTCATAATCCCGCTGTCGGATCTCGCGATACTCGGATTCTTTAAATTCCCCGCTTGCCGCCGCCATCTTCACTCGGGCATTGATCAGGGAAGAGGGAGGGTGTGTTAGGTGGTCCTCTGTCCTGCTATTTCTCGTGCTGTGCTGTGCTGTGCTCTGTCCTGCTGAGTCCAGTGGTGCTTTTGCCAGTGCTCTGTCCTGCTGAGTCCAGTGGTGCATCAGTCCAGTGCTCTGTCCTTGCTGAGTCCAGTGGTGCATCAGTCCAGTGCTCTGTCCTTGCTGAGTCCAGCGGTGCGTTTTGTCCTGTGCTTTGTTCTGCTAAGTGCATATTTATTTCAAAAGTATTGAAAATTCTTCCATAAAAAGAAAAAAAAAGAAAAATTCTACAAAAATCCTTTTAAAATAATATAAAAAAAAAATATGAAAAAAAGTCCTTGCTGAGTCCAGTGGTGCATCAGTCCAGTGCTCTGTCCTTGCTGAGTCCAGTGGTGCATCAGTCCAGTGCTCTGTCCTTGCTGAGTCCAGCGGTGTTTTTGTCCTGTGCTTTGTTTTGCTAAGTGCATCTTTATTTTAAAAGTATTAAAAAATCTTCCCAAAAAATTATAATTCGACAAAAATCCTTTTAAAAAAATATTAAAAAATATTCTAAAAAGTCTAAAAAAAATGATTGCAGTCCATTAACATTAATACTGCAATCTATGAAAAATTGTTCACTGTTCTTGCAGTATTTAAAAAATAGTACTGTAATACAACGTGTGCTGCATATAATGGAGTACCAAAATTTGGGGGATAAAGTAGGGAAAGACCAAGACCCACTTTCTCCTAATGCTGAAGCTGCTGCCACTAGTCATGACATAGACGATGAAATGCCATCAACGTCATCTGCCAAGGCCGATGCCCAATCTCCTAGTAGAGGGCATGTAAAATCCAAAAAGCGAAAGTTCACTACAATTAGTAAAAAAAGATAATTGAAAACATCTGAGGAGAAACGTAAACTTGCCAATATGCCCTTTACGACACGGAGTGGCAAGGAACGGCTTAGGCCCTGGCCCGTGTTCAGGACTAGTGGTTCAGCTTCACCCACGGATCTAAGCCCTCCTCCCCCCCCCCCCTCCAAAAAATTTAAAAGAGTTATGCTGTCAGCAACAAAACAGCAAACAACTCTGCCTTCTAAACAGATGACATTACAAATCCCCAAGGCGAGTCCAAGGGTGTTGGTGGTTGCGAAGCCTGACCTTCCCATCACTGTACGGGAAGAGGTGACTCCATCCACCATTTGCAGCACACCCTCTGCATATGCTGGAAGGATGACCCACAGTGTCGCTCCAGATTTGGATAATCAAGGTGTCAAGGAGGCTATTGATGTAGCTTGCGTTGTGGAGGAACTTGATGAGGAGGATGCTGATATGGTTATTTTAAATGAGGCACCAAGGGGGAAAAAAGTGGATGTCCATGGGATGAAAAAGCCCATCGTCATGCCTGGTCAGAAGACCAAGAAATGCACCTCTTCTGTCTGGAGTTATTTTTACCCCAATCTGGATAACAAATGTATGGCCATATGTAGCTTATGTAAAGCTCAAATAAGCAGGGGTAAGGATCTTGGCCACCTAGGGACATCCTCCCTTATACGTCACCTGAATAACCTTCATAGTTCAGTCATTAGTTCAGGAACTGGGGCTAGGACCGTCATCAGTCCAGGGACACCTAAATCCCTTGGTCCTGTTGGATACACACCACCAACACCCTCCTCGTCAACTTCCTCCACGATCTCCATCAGATTTAGTCCTGCAGGCCATGTCACCAGCCAGACTGAGTCCTCTTCAATACGGGATTCATCTGAGGAATCCTGCAGCAGTACGCCTACTACTGCCGCTGCTGCTGTTGCTGCTGGTAGTCGGTCATCTTCCCAGAGGGGAAGTCGCAAGAACGCTACGTCTTTCACCAAACAGTTGACCGTCCAACAATCGTTTGCCATGAGCACCAAGTACGACACTAGTCATCCTATGGCAAAGCGGATAACTGCGTCAATAACAGCAATGTTGGTGTTAGACGTGCATCCGGTGTCCGCCATCTGTGCAGTGGTATTCAGACCAGTTGAGGGTTTTATATTGTGGCCCCGGTACCAAATTGGGTACCGGGGCCACTCCACTACACAGTCCAGATAGATGCGTATAAGATATTAAACTACATTCAATGTTGGGGCCAAATCCAAAATTAATTAAAATGACCTGTCATCGTCAAAAACAAGAGGTTTTGACGTGTTAGAACTACACCCTGTATATGCTGCAGAGGATGTAGGATCAGCCATCTGTAGAGTGAAATTCTGACCAGTTAAGTTTTTTTTATTGTGGCCCCGGTACCAAATTGGGTACCGGGGCCACTACACTACGCAGTCCAGATAGCTGTGTAGTGGAATTGAGACCAGTTTATGTTTTTTTATTGTGGCCCCGGTACCAAATTGGGTACCGGGGCCACTACACTACGCAGTCCAGATGGCTGTGCAGTGGAATTGAGACCAGTTTATGTTTTTTTATTGTGGCCCCGGTAACAAATTGGGTACCGGGGCCACTCCACTACGCAGTCCAGATAGCTGTGAGGTGTTCAGAAAAGACTGGAAATTCGTGGAATTGATTCTTATTGAATGTTATTGAGGTTAATAATAGCGTAGGAGTGAAAAACAAACAAAAAACTAGATTTTAGCACTTTTTATGCTTTTTTAAAAATAAATCAGAACCCAAAACCCTAAATCAGAACCAAAACCTTTCGTCAGGTGTTTTGGCAAAACAAATCAGAACCCAAAACCTCAAACTAATCAGAACCCAAAACCCAAAACACTAAAAGTGCCCGGTGCACACCCTTAAAAATAATACGTTTTATGTGTTCTGATGTGAGCTTTTATTGTACATACACTTGTGCGTTTACTGCAGTCTGTTATGAGTGTCTCCGTACTGTTTAGGCAGAGAGTACTTACACCCAGATTCAAACTGAAAAGCATCTTGGATCTGAATACGGTCGAACTACGCACACGTTCCGTGCTCTTTTTAAGCACGCGTCTTTCGTGCAAGTTGCGTTCGGACATGAATCAGGCTCTAAATGATCAATAAAAACACAAAATCAGTGAACGCGGTGCTCCCCGAAATGTTAGCGCTCTAGAGACCTGCCTAGTTTGCCTAATGGCAGCACTGACTCTGCCTCTAATCCTGTTACAACTTTTTATCGGCTGCAAACTCACCTGGCCGATAGCGTTACACGATGCAATCAGTCAGCGATCGTCCAAGCCGTTAATGGGCGATAAAACATAAAATATGACTTTTGAATCATAACAATACCATCAAATATTTTGATAGGATCCCTGGCCGAGCAACTGCGAGCTCTTGTTGACGGTTTGGAAGAAAGAACAATAGCTTTGTTATGAAGCCCGACGCTGTTTTAGCAATCATAATTCTGAGCCGGCATTGTGTTTTAAAGAATTGCTTTTAAGCGACATCACCGCCCACAAAGACATCTGCGTGACACAAACACAACGCAGGATGCACGACGAGCGCTAGGTAGGAAAGACGGGGATGGGGCTCTTTACAAAAGAATACATTATTCACTGCCACACATAAAGAGAAGAGAGGTAGACAGATTCATTAATTGCATTCAGTTCACACATTCAGGATCCCAGCACAAATAACAGTCCAGATGTTTTCACCTCCGTTATTACACACTTCCTCCTTCCGACGTCAGAGTGTATTTAGGAAAGTACTTTGTTTTGTTAATATAGAGTCTAAAAGGGAAAATACAATGAAGCAGGAAGCCGTCTCTGTTCCGGTGTGGGCTGAAAAGAGATTTTTATTTAGTAATTCTGCTTTGCACAGATTGCATCGCTGTACGCTTTGAGCTCAGCTATCTCCAGAGTTACAAGCCTTCAACCACCCACTTTCTCTCTATTATGTCATTACATCACAAGCAGTGTTGTCATTCCCAATTGGTAATGTACCTAAATAACCCAATATTTTCCCTTGGAGCCCAAGTAGAGTTTTTTGCAACCAAAACGGTTTAAAAAGTTAAAGGAAAATCGGGTGATGAAAGAAACGCTGACAAAGAAGTAAAAGCCAGACAACCAGTGATCTACGTATGCACAGCCAAGGCAGGCATCTTGCTTCTTAATGATTAAGGTATGCATACTGCGTTTGTTTTAAATCGCACATAAATCGTGTATACGTACGGCCCAATTCAACAAGGAGAAGATACGTGCAGTGAGGAACAATAATGATAAAACATGACTATATTTTTTTTGCATGAAATACATTTATTAGGGTGTAATCAATGTCTACTGTACATTAAATACATTTTGACAGTCGCATATACCTGTTGTAGCATGCATTCTCAGCCGCAGTCACTAGTAATCAGCACTTAGACTAGACCTGTAGCTGGAGCAAGAGATACGGCTGAAAAACAAGTACCTGTGAGACGATTGAATCGGACGCTGCTGCGTGCGCTCCAGTTTGGCACGTCCTTACCGTACATTAACTTTGGGCTTCCTCCCCTTCAACACCCTGTTTCCTCCATGAAATCGTAGACTGTAGTAAGTGTCCTTTGCGCTCAAAGATTAATTAAACGTGGCTGCGTTCTGTGGTGTCTGGTCCTATTCTGGGCATACGCAGAGTAATTCTGTGCACTATACGCATAGAATCGCAGTTTACGTGCCTTAGTGAATCACTCCCAATGTGTCTATTCATAGTGAATGCATTCTCTCAAGCGGGGCTCCCGGTTCAGGAGTCTGAGCAATATTTGGGGAGAAGGGGGTTCTTTTTGACCGAGTGGGTTCAAACATTTGCAGAAAGATCTTTGCACAAACTCATGCAAGTTATTGAGATGTTTCTATGGATTATGCATTAGTGTGGTCTGAGCGGGGAAGTTCTAGGGTTACATTAGTGTAATGCTGGCCTCACATTGCAGACGGTGCAAGCTTGCATGGACAACAATGGGACTTACGCTAATGAGTACAATAGCAAGAATACAATTCATGTCCAAACGCAAATGCCACTTATGACTGCCGATGATTTCAAGAGTCTAACGGGGGTGGAAAAGGGACCACATAGAGCAAGGCCTACAAGGACCACATCGAGCAAGACCTACAGGGACCACATCGAACAAGACCTACAGGGACCACAACGAGCAAGGCCTACAGGGACCACATTGACCAAGACCTACAGGGACCACATCGAACAAGACCTACAGGGACCACAATGAGCAAGGCCTACAGGGACCACATTGACCAAGACCTACAGGGACCACAATGAGCAAGGCCTACAGGGACCACATTGACCAAGACCTACAGGGACCACATCGAGCAAGGAATACAGGGATCACATCGAGCAAGGCCTACAAAGACCACACTGAGCAAAGCCTACAGGAACCACATCTAGCACGGCCTACAGGGACCACATCGAGCAAGGCCTACAGGGACCACATCGATTAAGGCCTACAGGGACCACATCGAGCAAGGCCTACAAGGACCACATTGAGCAAAGCCTACAGGAACCACATCTAGCACGGCCTACAGGGACCACTGTCACGGGCACTAGGAGTCTTTACCCAGGGATCACCAGGTGATAGGCTTACCAGAGCAGTATAGGTGGTAATATGGTACTCTGGTAGCAGGGTGATCACGGAACAGGAAATAGCAGATGATGAGATGCTCAGGAAAGTCTATGACTAGCAGCACTGGCAATATGGAGGTAGTAATACACGAGGAACTGTATGGACAAAGGACACGTGAAGGTAGTCAGTGGTCTGCGGTAGCAAGTTGTACCACTGCTATAGTGAGGAGGAATGTCCAACAGAAACGAGGAGGTGATGAGAGTCAGCGGTCTGCGGATAGCAAGTTGTACCGCTGTCTGAGTGAAGGAATGGAATCCAAGTGGAGGTATCCGGGGAGTCAGTGGTCTGCGTTAGCAAGTTGTACCACTGCTATGTGAGAGGATACTGGAGCAGGTGAAACTGGAAACAGGGGTCAGTGGTCTGCCACTAGCAAGTTGTACCACTGAATATATATGTGAGGAGGTGCACGGGGAGAGACTGCAACACAATATATACACGGGCACCTTGACTTTGATCCACAGTAATATGCACAATATAAATGTATAAATGACTGAACAACACTGCCAATATAGAAAGTCTCTTGAAGTAATCCAGCATGAGATAACACAGTCAATGATGGCAATAGACTCAGCGGATAGTACACTCCAGAGGAGAACCATCACAGTCCAGCAAGGTATGCAATACACAGCACAGTCAATGGGAAGTATGCATACCGTGGTTCAGGAGAAGGCAGTCAGACAGAAGTGCAGAGATACCTGAACGGCAGGAGGCCGGCAGGATGCAAAGTCCCTGGATGGGTGAAGCGGTGGTCTAGCAGGTGCAGCGCACAGGTAGGTAGACCAGCAGGGAACCCAGGAAGGCGTGGAGAGCGGATCAGCAGTAGATGGATGCGTAGCGCTGAGAAGTAACAGCAGCGGGTCTCTGCGGGAACACGGAGGTAGCCAATAGCAACCAGCAGGTGCAGTAACGATGGGACACCAGAGCAGAGTTGAACTGGAACAGTTGATCACGGAGAGTAGCGGGTAGCAGTAGTGGCAGCAGACTCAAGGAAACACGGGAGAGTTGACAAGGGCTGAAGACTGAAGCGCACAGAGGCGGCGGATAGGAATCAGCTAAACAGTCACGATGAAACACAGACGGGTTGCAGGTTGAAGACTGTAGTGCACGGAGGCAGCGGATAGGAATCAGCTAGCAGTCACGATGATGAAACACAGACGAGTTGCAGGTTGAAGCCTGTAGTGCACGGAGGCAGCGGATAGGAATCAGCTGGCAGTCACAATCATGAACAGGTGAGTGGATGTGAATGAAAGACTGTAGTGCACGGAGGCAGCGGATAGGCATCAGCTAACAGTCCCAATGATACAAGGTAGAGTTGAAGTGGTTAGAAGACTGTAGTGCACGGAGGCAGCGGATAGGAATCAGCTCACAGTCACGATGATACAGTAGATGGTAGAAGTGGTATGGGAACCACAGTAGTAGAAGTGGTTTGGAAACCACAGAGGTAGAAGTGGTTTGGAAACCACAGGAATCAGCTGGGCTGAATAAACGAGGAAACACAGGAACACCTTCAGAGACTCATGGGGAATGAGACTCCAAGATCAGGCAATGTGGTGATGACCACAGGTGCTTAATATAGGGAGGTTGCCTGATCTGCCAATTAAGTTAAAGGAACATACACTGGAGGTATAGAAAGGGCTGCGCATGCGCAGTCCCTCAGGATGGAGGACGGCCACGGTTCCTAAATGTCCGGGAAGAAGCACTCACAGTCCGGTGAGTGACAGTACCCCCCCTTTTAAAGGTGGGCACAGAACGCCTGGAACCGGGCTTGTCCGGATTTTTGGAATAAAACTTCTTCAGAAGGGCAGGAGCATTAAGATCTTCAGCTTTGATCCATGAACGCTCTTCAGGACTAAAGCCCTTCCAATGAACGAGGAAACGGAGGACTCCTCGCGAAATTTTTGCATCCAATACCTCAGTAATCTCGAAATCCTCCTCCTGATGAACTTGAACTGGCTGCGGTGCTGAGGGAGGAGTCGAGAAACGGTTGATGATGAGAGGTTTGAGCAAGGACACATGGAAGGCATTGGAAATCCGAAGATTCTTAGGAAGAAGAAGTTTAACACATACTGGATTGATAACTTGAATGATCCTATATGGACCAATAAAACGAGGGGCGAATTTCATAGATGGAACCTTCAAACGAATATTTTTGGTAGATAACCAGACACGATCTCCAATTTTTAGTGGTGGAATAGCCCGCCTCTTCTTATCTGCGAAAGACTTATATTTATTAGATGTCTTCTTTAAACAGGTTTTGACCTGAGACCAGATATTTTTGAAGGTTTGACAAGCAGTCTCCACAGCAGGAACTTGGGTGGGCGGGAGGGCAGGAAATTCCGGAAAAGACGGATGGTGACCGTAGACCACAAAGAATGGAGTTTTGGATGATGACTCATGGTACATGTTGTTATGGGCGAATTCAGCCCAAGGGAGCAATTCTACCCAGTTGTCTTGGTTGGCTGAAGAGAACATCCTAATAAAAGTCTCAAGATCTTGATTGACTCGTTCCGTTTGTCCGTTAGATTGCGGATGGTAAGACGATGAGAGTGCTAATCGTATGCCCAAGGTTTTACAAAGGGCCCGCCAGAATCTGGAAACGAATTGTACTCCTCTATCCGACACAATCTCAGACGGACATCCATGGATGCGGAAGATTTCTTTAATGAAATGTTCAGCCAGAGTAGACGAGGAAGGTAAACCGGACAGAGGGACGAAATGGGCCATCTTCGAAAATCTGTCTACCACTACCCAAATAGTATTGTGATTCTTACTTGGTGGCAAATCAGTAACGAAATCCATACTAATATGGGTCCAAGGCTTGGACGGAATGGGTAGTGGTCGCAGCAACCCTGCTGGAGTTCTGCGGGAGGATTTGAACTGAGAACATAAATCACAGGAAGCAATAAACTCTTTGACGTCTCTCCTCATTGAAGGCCACCAGTAACTACGAGAGAGAATCTCAAAGGTCTTGTGTTCACCGGCGTGTCCAGAAAAACGAGAGGCATGGAACCACGAAAGGATTTTCCTCCTCAGAGTAGGAGGCACAAGGGTCTTCCCAAATGGTAGCATTTTGGTGGATGAAGCAGCCAGAGAAATACATTTGGGGTCTAGAATAGCATGGTTGGGAACCTCTTCTACATCAGAGGACGTCACAAAAGCTCGAGATAGAGCGTCAGCTTTCTTGTTCTTAGCGGCTGGTTTGAAGGTTATAATTAATTCAAAACGGGAAAAGAAAAGAGACCATCTTGCTTGACGAGGGTTCAAGCATTGAGCAGATTGCAAATATGACAAGTTCTTATGATCCGTGAAGATCGTCACCGGATGGCGAGCTCCTTCCAACAAGTATCTCCATTCCTCTAATGCAGCTTTGATGGCCAGCAACTCCTTGTCCCCGATAGTATAATTTTTCTCTGCGGGCAGAAGACCCCGAGAGTAGAAGGCACAAGGATGTAATTTTTGTTGCTCCGAGCGTTGGGAGAGAATAGCTCCTAAGCCCACATTAGAGGCATCTACTTCTAGGAAGAAGGGGAGTGTCACATCAGGCTGTCGCAGAATGGGAGCAGACGAGAAGGCCTCTTTGAGGATTTGAAAGCCTTGGAGAGCCTCAGATGACCATTGCTTAGTATTAGCCCCTTTCCGAGTTAGGGCCACAATGGGAGATGCAATGGATGAAAAGTCTTGAATGAAGCGTCTATAGTAATTGGCAAAACCTAAGAAACGCTGGATGGCACGAAGAGTAGTTGGCTGAGGCCAATGTAGTACAGCATTTACTTTGTCTGGATCCATCTTCAGGCCAACTCCGGAAACTATATACCCCAAGAATGGAATCTGGGGTAACTCGAATGAACATTTCTCCAATTTACAGAACAACGAGTTTTTCCGTAGTCTGGAGAGGACCTCTGCCACATGTTGGTGATGAGAAGGCAGGTCCTGTGAGAAGATCAATATGTCGTCTAGGTAGACAACGACACATACATATAATAAGTCCCGAAAGATCTCATTGATGAAACCCTGGAAAACAGCGGGGGCATTACACAGCCCGAAGGGCATTACTAAATATTCGTAATGCCCATCTCTGGTGTTAAACGCGGTCTTCCATTCGTCACCGGAACGGATTCTAATTAAATTGTAAGCACCACGAAGATCCAACTTAGTAAATATCCGAGCTCCCTTGATGCGATCAAATAGCTCAGTGATCAGCGGAATGGGATACCGATTCTTGATAGTAATGGCGTTGAGTCCACGAAAATCTATACAAGGGCGTAATGATCCATCCTTCTTTTTGACGAAGAAGAACCCAGCTCCAGCGGGAGAGGTGGAAGGTCGAATGAACCCACGCTGGAGATTCTCCTGTATGTACTCAGATGTGGCTTGAGTTTCAGGTAACGAGAGAGGATAGACCCGACCCCTGGGAGGAGTCTTGCCAGGTAGAAGGTCGATCGGACAATCCCAAGAACGATGAGGAGGAAGACGTTCAGACTGAGCTTTATCAAACACATCGGCAAATGAAGCATACTGAGGAGGGAGTCCCGGGGAGGAAGATGAGATGGAAGATCGCTGTACTTTAAGAGGAATAACTTGAGAGAGACAACGATGGTGACATTCAGACCCCCAAGACGTAACTTGAGGGGTGCGCCAGTCAATCTGGGGAGAGTGACACTGAAGCCATGGAAGGCCTAAGACAATCGGACTTGTCGTAACTGGAAGAATTAAAAACGAAATTTCTTCATGGTGTAGTACACCAATCTGAAGGGTTACTGGAGACGTACTCTGGGTGATGAGACCATTGATGAGGCGTGATCCATCTATAGCCGTCACAGTAATGGGTGTTTTTAAAGTGATCACTGGTAGGGACCATTGATTCACTAGTGATTTAGAAATGAAATTTCCTGCTGCTCCGGAATCAATCAATGCCTGTGACTCAAAGGATTTGGTAGCAAAGGAAATCGTAACATCAAAAGCGCAGACTTTAGATTTCATAGACAATGGAGAGGACTCCAGGGACCCTAACTTCACCTCTCCAGAACTAGTTAGGGCCTGGCATTTCCCGATCTCTTAGGGCAAGAGCTGAGCATATGCGTGGAATCAGCACAATAGATACAGAGTCTATTCTTTACTCTTCGTTTCCTTTCCTCTGAAGATAATTTGGAACGTCCTATCTCCATGGGAATCACAGAGGATGGAGCTGGACGAAATTGAGGGTTTAAACGAAGAGGTGCTTTGACAGCTGTTGTTTTCTCAGACTCTCTTTCACGAAATCTCATATCTACACGATGGCAAAGAGAGATCAAATCTTCTAGTGACGAAGGAAGCTCTTGGGTAGTCAGTGCATCTTTAATTTTATCGGAGAGCCCCTGCCAGAAGGCGGCAACTAATGCTTCAGTGTTCCACTGAAGTTCAGAGGCTAAGATCCTAAATTGAATGACATACTGTCCTACTGTATGGGAGCCTTGTCGCAAACGAAGAATGCTGGAAGCAGCGGAGGTCACACGACCTGGTTCATCGAACACACTTCGGAACGTGGAAATGAATTTGGCACTATCTTGTAGAATTGGATCGTTTCTTTCCCACAGGGGGGAGGCCCAAGCCAGGGCTTGTCCCGAAAACAATGAGATAAGATAGGCCACTCTGGAACGATGGGTAGAAAAATTTTGAGGTTGGAGTTCAAAATGGACTGAACATTGGTTAAGGAAACCTCTACAAGTTTTGGGGTCCCCGTCATATTTTGACGGAGTAGGCAGGTGAAGCGTAGGAGCTGTAGACACCTGGGATGGCACTGGGGAAACGAAGGAAAGCACAGGAGCTTCAATATTAGCTGTAACAGTCTGTCCAGATGTTCCTTGGGAGGTTAATGATTGGTAACATTGAAGTAACAGCTGTTGGCGAGCATCCTGTTGCTCCACACGGCTGACCAGATGCTGCAGCATCTCTTTAGCGGTAGGTTCCGTATCTGGGTCTGTCATGGCCTGATCTTACTGTCACGGGCACTAGGAGTCTTTACCCAGGGATCACCAGGTGATAGGCTTACCAGAGCAGTATAGGTGGTAATATGGTACTCTGGTAGCAGGGTGATCACGGAACAGGAAATAGCAGATGATGAGATGCTCAGGAAAGTCTATGACTAGCAGCACTGGCAATATGGAGGTAGTAATACACGAGGAACTGTATGGACAAAGGACACGTGAAGGTAGTCAGTGGTCTGCGGTAGCAAGTTGTACCACTGCTATAGTGAGGAGGAATGTCCAACAGAAACGAGGAGGTGATGAGAGTCAGCGGTCTGCGGATAGCAAGTTGTACCGCTGTCTGAGTGAAGGAATGGAATCCAAGTGGAGGTATCCGGGGAGTCAGTGGTCTGCGTTAGCAAGTTGTACCACTGCTATGTGAGAGGATACTGGAGCAGGTGAAACTGGAAACAGGGGTCAGTGGTCTGCCACTAGCAAGTTGTACCACTGAATATATATGTGAGGAGGTGCACGGGGAGAGACTGCAACACAATATATACACGGGCACCTTGACTTTGATCCACAGTAATATGCACAATATAAATGTATAAATGACTGAACAACACTGCCAATATAGAAAGTCTCTTGAAGTAATCCAGCATGAGATAACACAGTCAATGATGGCAATAGACTCAGCGGATAGTACACTCCAGAGGAGAACCAACACAGTCCAGCAAGGTATGCAATACACAGCACAGTCAATGGGAAGTATGCATACCGTGGTTCAGGAGAAGGCAGTCAGACAGAAGTGCAGAGATACCTGAACGGCAGGAGGCCGGCAGGATGCAAAGTCCCTGGATGGGTGAAGCGGTGGTCTAGCAGGTGCAGCGCACAGGTAGGTAGACCAGCAGGGAACCCAGGAAGGCGTGGAGAGCGGATCAGCAGTAGATGGATGCGTAGCGCTGAGAAGTAACAGCAGCGGGTCTCTGCGGGAACACGGAGGTAGCCAATAGCAACCAGCAGGTGCAGTAACGATGGGACACCAGAGCAGAGTTGAACTGGAACAGTTGATCACGGAGAGTAGCGGGTAGCAATAGTGGCAGCAGACTCAAGGAAACACGGGAGAGTTGACAAGGGCTGAAGACTGAAGCGCACAGAGGCGGCGGATAGGAATCAGCTAAACAGTCACGATGAAACACAGACGGGTTGCAGGTTGAAGACTGTAGTGCACGGAGGCAGCGGATAGGAATCAGCTAGCAGTCACGATGATGAAACACAGACGAGTTGCAGGTTGAAGCCTGTAGTGCACGGAGGCAGCGGATAGGAATCAGCTGGCAGTCACAATCATGAACAGGTGAGTGGATGTGAATGAAAGACTGTAGTGCACGGAGGCAGCGGATAGGCATCAGCTAACAGTCCCAATGATACAAGGTAGAGTTGAAGTGGTTAGAAGACTGTAGTGCACGGAGGCAGCGGATAGGAATCAGCTCACAGTCACGATGATACAGTAGATGGTAGAAGTGGTATGGGAACCACAGTAGTAGAAGTGGTTTGGAAACCACAGAGGTAGAAGTGGTTTGGAAACCACAGGAATCAGCTGGGCTGAATAAACGAGGAAACACAGGAACACCTTCAGAGACTCATGGGGAATGAGACTCCAAGATCAGGCAATGTGGTGATGACCACAGGTGCTTAATATAGGGAGGTTGCCTGATCTGCCAATTAAGTTAAAGGAACATACACTGGAGGTATAGAAAGGGCTGCGCATGCGCAGTCCCTCAGGATGGAGGACGGCCACGGTTCCTAAATGTCCGGGAAGAAGCACTCACAGTCCGGTGAGTGACAACCACATCGAGCAAGGCCTACAGGGACCACATCTAGCACGGCCTACAGGGACCACATCGAGCAAGGCCTACAGGGACCACATCGAGAAAGACACACAGGGTGGACCCTGGAACTGGAATTGACCTACAGTTGAGGCCTATTAACTTGAAAAAAGTTCCTACAAGGTAAAATATCTATTACATCTTGAACACATCACTCAGCTAAGCTGAGATACCACAAGGTTTAGCCCCATTACATGTTGTAAGCTCTTAGAGAGCATCTCCATCTATATTAAGTATGTTTCATGTATACTTCTGGCTAGAATTATTCTCTGAAAGTTGTGGAAGAAAACCTGTTATACACAATAATTGAGAGCTGCCCTGTATTAATTTTTTATGATATATGATATTCTTTCCTTGTTAGGGGTAACATGCAATGCATCTTTCCACAATCAGAAAGAAACAACGTTATACCTCTATCTAACATTCAATAAAAATTCCGAAAGGGAAGGAGGAGACTCCTCCAGAATTAACTCAGATTTTTCATAGAAAAAAATTTATGATTCCAAGACCCACAAATTCTCCAGAACGTAGAATTGACTTCTAAGGAGCACTCGTCACATCTTGCCACAAAGTGACATAGTTTGTTAACTACCAGAGGTAATAGTTCTCAACTCATCCTTCCAAATACTCAAAACAAGGATTTATGAACATATGAGGAACGTACGATTAGGAATTCCAACGCACAGAGTTTCCGCACATTTTGAGTCCACAATAGGGATTTTAATGCCTTAAATTTTATGGGAATTCACAAAGTTATACAGTCATGGAGGGGAGGGATTTTGAGAAATTAATGTCACAGGAGGAAATGAAATAGATATTTAATCTACAGACCCTCATGTCCGATTGTATGGAACATTGATTTTGCAATGACTTCTTTTTTAGAGTAGTATCTTTTAGAATTTATTTATTGTAAGAAAGTGTTTATTATATTGTATGTATAAAATGTTTTTGGAGGTGAAATTAATCCCAACTTATGTTAGTTTTAAATATGCTGTTATATGGACTCCAAGGACATGCTTTTAAAACCATCCATTGTTTGATTAATGCTAGAGATGGTACTTATTACTCTTCAATACATGATATTTATACAAAGATCGGAGCCTACAAAATTACTGATACTCGTGTTTTTCCAATTGCTTGATCAGATAATGCCCCTATAAGGGTTGATTGATGAGTTATCTCTAATTTCACCCTTACCTCTCCGTCAAAATGAATCCCTTTTGCATGTTGCAGAGGTCAAACTGCATCTCACTCAGCTCATTGTGAGTCAGATACAGGGCAGAGCTAGCATGATTATTTGGGATGCCGGTAAGCCTGTAATAAGGGGATGTATTATCCAAGTAGCCTCCTATATTAAGCTACAAGTCCTGAACAAACAACTCCAGCAATTAGATAATCTACGTAAAACCAGCTCCCTCTACAGGACTTCGGCAGGTTCAGGAAGGTGAGAAGAGACCTTGCCCAAAGGAATATACTACTATCTTCATCATCTAACAATTTATATAGCGCCACTAATTCCACAGCGCTGAAAAGAGGACTCACTCACATCAGTCCCTGCCCCATTGGAGCTTACAATCTAAATCTCCTAACCTACACACACAGACTGCGAGAGAGACTAAGGGCAATTTAATAGCAGTCAATTAACCTACTGGTATGTTTTTTGAGTGTGGGAGGAAACCGGAGCACCCGGAGGAAACCCACGCAAACACTATTATATATAAAAGTGGTACAATCATACATGATCCTGCAAACTTGTCAAGGAGAAGTTTGATCAAAATTTGTACAACTCAAACCCCTCCCCAACATTCAGTAAGGAAACTAATTTCTTCCTGTCGGAATGTCTGGACTAAGTCAATCCAGTACTGAATATCTATTGGGAGAGGGATCCCCAGAAAATGTAGCCCAGGCAATAGGAAAACAATAGTCAGAGAAACCCATAGACTGGGATGGTTTACCGGCTGTCCCCCTTATTTATGCTACTTATTTAACAATAAAACGAAGGCAAGCCCTTGTCATCTCAACCACTAGGAGCTAAAATCACCTTAATCCATAAAACTGGTACAGATACTAACCTACCCACCAGTTATAGCCCTACACCGATCAGCCACAACATTAAAACCACTGACAAGTGAAGTGAATAACACTGATTACCTTGTTACAATGGCAACTGTCAAGGGGTGGGATATATTAGGGAGCAAGTGAACAGTCAGTTTTTATAGTTGATGTGTTGGAAGCAGGAAAAATGGGCAGTGTAAGGATCTGAGCGACTTTGACAAAGGTAAAATTGTGATGTCTAGATGACTAGGTCAGAGCATCTCCAACATGACAGGTCTTGTGGGGTGTTCCCAGTATGCAGTGGTTAGTACCTACCAAAAGTGGTCCAAGGAAGATCAACCGGTTCACCAGTGACAGGATCATGGGCACCCAAGGCTCATTAATGCGCGTGGGGAGCAAAGGCTACCTTGTCTGGTCCAATCCCACAGAAGAGCTGCTGTAGAACAAATTGTTGATAAAGTTAATGCCGGCTATGGTAGAAAGGTGTCAGAACACACAGAGTATCGCAGTTTGCTGTGTATGGGGCTGCGCAGCCGCAGACCAGTCAGAGTGCCCATGCTGACCTCTGTCCACCACCAAAAGCACCTACAATGGGCACATGGGCGCCAGAAATGGACCATGGAGCAATAGAAGAAGGTGGTCTGCTCTCATGAATCACGTTTTCTTTTACATGGTCATCATATGGTTTGCAGGGCTTTGATGCCCAAAGTCTCCGGATTATTAGAATTAGAGGTATTATACACCTATAACAATATACAAATGTAGATACACAACCGGAGAGGAAACAGTGATGCCAATATCAAGTTCTTACGTTGTAATAATAAATAGTACAGTAAATGTGCTATTATCTTAATCTGTTGCTCAGTGGTCATTTATCATGTAAAAGAGAGTAGCACCAAATCCTCCTTATGACATCACCCACCTAGATTTGGGCAAGTGCATCTAGTTTTCTGCCAAATGGCATGGCTTTGGGGGGCAGCAGAAGTTTTAACTGTCCAATGGGAGGAGTGAGGCGGAGCTGTCAACGTTCCTTACTAGACGCAGAGGATGATTGCGGAGATCTCTCCAAAGTCCAGAAAGTAGGCTTACACCTTAAAATACGCTGGACGCGTAAATAGACGCACATAATGTCACAAAAGAGCATTTGCGCTGCAGGTTTACTCATTTGGTAAATGAGCCTTTTTGGATCTAATATTTTTTTCTGACTTTAAATCTAATATACATTTTCACTGACATTGGCGCCCTCTGCAGGTCATCTTTAAGATTTTCAGGACAACTGAGGCTTCATAAATTTACTGATATCCCACACATCGAATTTAAGTTGTGATGACTACCGATAATTATGTGTCATGTTGCGGTGCAAGCAGACCCCCAGGGACTGTGGGGATAGTCAGTAAAAAAAATAATAATAAGTAATAACAAGTAACTCAAATAATAAACAAAAACAAACTGCAGGAAAAAAAAAACTGTCTGCCCCCACCCAGCCTAGTAGCACAGTCTTGCACTAAATAAGTTTATGAGACTCTGGAATAACCCATCACACACATGGGGAATAGTCCAAAACATTAGCAACCATTTCCCATATACCTGTTTTGATTGGTGGCACAGGCAAACCGAGGGGGAGTTTCCTAGTGCCTGGAAACCCCCCTTCAAGCCTGGGGCACTGTATAATTGAGGAGCCTGGAGCCTGCTCCCGCTTCACACGGCTCTGCTTGAAAAGGGGGAGCTGCGTGCACCTAACAGTAGTGCAGGCAGCATTGCCCATGTATATTATGGGGATGGGAAGAGTTGGAGAGCAGCCAAGCACTGTCTAATATTATAGCCACGCCCCCATGCATGCTGGTCACACCCACTGGTGGCGTGGTGTGGAAACCCGCCTCTACAAATCCTGCGTTTGCCCCTGGGTGGAGAGTTCTAACCAATCAGATACTGTACAGTACATGAGAGACACCTGATCACCTGGCTACTTCTGCCTCGATTTATTTAGCCCTAGTAGACAGGAAGGAGATCCTTCTTAGTTTTTTAAGTAGTGGCTGTGGATAAAGCACTGTTGGTACTATGGATTATATTACAGGGATTTTTTTTGTTTATTGAAATGTAAAACCAAGGCGTTTGGGATGTAGGTTAGGTGCACTTCTTAAATTACCCCAAAAGTGTTTCCTGGATAGAGACCATTTATAATAAAGAACGACCCAACTGACTTTTCTATTGGTTAGATACGCTCTCCATTAGAATGTATCTCCTGTCCAGAGGAAACCATTTGAACTGCTTAGAGAATATCTTCTGTTCCTGACACCTCTGGCGCCAATAGCTTTCCAGTACCCAGTGATACCAGGCAAGTGGTGCATAGGGGGCGGAATCTCATCATCATCATCATTTATTTATATAGCGCCACTAATTCCGCAGCGCTGTACAGAGAACTCACTCACATCAGTCCCTGCCCCATTGGGGCTTACAGTCTAAATTCCCTAACACACACACACACACACACACACACACAGACTAGGGTCATTTTGTTAGCGGTCAATTAACCTAACAGTATGTTTTTGGAGTGTGGGAGGAAACCGGAGCACCCGGAGGAAACCCACGCACACACGGGGAGAGCATACAAACTCTCTATCTTTACTCATTATCTTGCATCTGAAGACTCAGGCAGGAGTAAGGCTGCTAGCCCATTAAAAAATATTTTTTACTGCCATTTTCTATACATTTACTGACAGACTACAGTTTTTACCATTTATTAAAGTTCTGAAGTGTATTAAAAAGTTAAACTAGTAGCATTGAGATGAAAGGGTGTACAGGGACTGAATACAAGGTCAGACCCCACACCATTTGTAACGCGCAGGCTATGGGCTATATTTACTAAACTGCGGATTTGAAAAAAGTGGAGATGTTGCCAATAGCAACCAATCAGATTCTAGCTATCATTTTTGTAGAATGTACTAAATAAATGAAAGCTAGAATGTGATTGGTTGCTATAGGCAACATCCCCACTTTTTCACACCTGCAGTTTAGTAAATATACCCCTATGTGTCAGAAGCTGTCATAATCTTTAAAATGTTCCTCTGACAATCAAAACTCTGGACAAGTTTATACACAGCCGTCAGTAAGAAAGAAGTCAAAAGTAAGTTCGAGAAATGTAGGTATCACTAAAAATCAAACCCCTTTCTGACACATCAGTGATTTCCAGGTCACTTAGGACGTTCATCCAATTACTTCTGTTCTGGACAAATTTTGATACAGCCTAGCAAAGTGTCAGTAATAAATGTTTGGCTTTATTGAATAGGCCTTGTGGGTTCTACATCCAATCCTGTGCATATTACAGATGAATCCTCCTAGCTTATAAAATCTCCATAAAATGACTTATTGTCACATAGTTTTTCTTTCTGAATACTTTTATTTTGAAGTTAATAATTAATGCAGGTTCCAGTGTTCTCTCCGATTATTTATTCAATGTTCGCCGTAGCGTTACAGGATTTCAAATGTGTTATTGTTATTATTGTAAACATGCAACTTGTTTTTCTCGTGTTTTCCGCCACTTCTTCTTTTTTGAAGCTATTATGAGACTCACATGAGATGAGCAGCTCTGTCTCCGATGGGTAAACGTCGTCACGATCTACGGAGAATCCATTATCTATAGCGGTAATTTTATGCATTTCAGGAGGATTTGTATTTTGCATTTGAATTCAGCTCCCTCCGTTCCACTTACCCTTTGAATGATGGCAAATAATCAGATACTGTGGTTACTATAGTGATATATGCATCCTGTTTTGCAGTCTATTCTCCTGAGGACTAGATATTACCAGCAACTTCCCCACTCTTCACATCTCATCCCACCATCTCTGCGCTCAGAACAACATGGCAAATCATTTTTTTTTTTTGCAATTTGAAGCCACTTTTCTTGCAGTTTATCCTGTTGCTATGGTTGTATAAATGCTGCTTGTCTTTCCAGCAGTCCTGTCCTCAACGAGGAAGGTTGACGAAAAGCTTAAGACGTGACGGAATCACGGCCTTCTGCTTCTGAAACTTTCAAGTAGACCTGTCACCAATAAAGGTTGGGGGCATAACTATTATTTATTGAATATATAGGACCTTGGGCATTAAAAAGTGTCCTCTTGGATGTTTTCTATTATGTGCACAGTGAAATAAAGGATATCTTCAGCCAAAACTGAAAACGCAGCGCAGTTCGATAAGTTATACACTTACTAGAAGTGGATAGGAAGGGGTTAGAGAGCAGCCAAGCATTGGCTAAAAGGATAGGATGAATGTTATGCCCACTTTGACAGCGTGGTAATCCCCTCTAGATCTTGGATTTGCCTTATAAGTAGTATAATTAGGGAAGGATATTACAACAGGATTTCACGCTCTCTTGGCACTTTCACTTGGCTGCTGCCGCCTATGTAAAACTGTTGTTTGCCAGGTATTGGATCAGCGAAGAATATGAGCAGAATAAAGGTTGTCCAATCAGGTCAATGCAATATTCACTTAGTCCTCAACACATTAACAAATGTATGGTCTGGTACCTACAGAAAAGGCTTATCTAGAGGTCCTGGAAGATTCTCTTGTTCCGACCATCTCTGATAACACTTCTAGAAAGGGATCCAAGCAGCCATAATATAGGGTGCAAATTTGGGTAGGAGACCCAGATGTCAAACTCTCATCATTCAGAGATATGTCAGGGAGAGGGGCCTGGACCTCCATAAAACACAAAATATATTGCAGCTCACCACATACAGTCAGCTTTACCATTCCAATGACCATACTAGACTTTGGGTAGATTCTGAAGCTGGTCTACTGGCCATGTACACTGGTCTAGATTTACACCAAGGAAAGACCCACACCTTCACAATTGCCCCCAACAACTCCTTTTTGGGGCAGCACGGTGGCTCAGTGGTTAGCACTTCTGCCTCACAGTGCTGGGGGTCATGAGTTCAATTCCCGACCATGGCCTTATCTGTGTGGAGTTTGTATGATCTCCTCGTGTTTGCGTGGGTTTCCTCCGGGTGCTCCGGTTTCCTCCCACACTCCAAAAACACCATCCTCTGCCAGTTCTAAGAAGAAGCTGAGGGTGGTTATGAAACAGTTTGGGAGCCTGATGATGAGTCAGTCAACCACTTTAAACCAAGAGGAGAAGAAGAGGAATTTAAGGCAGGAAGGTTCGAATGTACTGCTGGACCAGATCTACAGCTTGGCCAAGACCTTAGTCAAACACACACAGTCCTGTACGAGTCCAGCACTTGCTGAAGATTAATCACACATTAATCATAGCCATCCAAATACAGTCAGTGCTTAATAAACGAAGATTTATGAAAATCAATGAATAAATAAAACCGCTTTTCTGGAAGGATTATCCAGCTTTTCTAGACCTGAACACCCTGTATCTCTGTGCAAAAGACTGACAAAAATCTAGAAATTCATCATCATGACTTGTGGACCAGAAAAGTTCAGACGATGTGTTGTCTCTTTCCTAACATGATACGTCCAGTAAACTGGGACATTGTAATCCTGACGGAGATTATTTTAGTGAAGATCTTTACATCGTTGTTTTACAACGAGATGGGTCGATATCAACCGCAAGAATTTTGGTCCTTACGTTCTTTATGAATTACCACTGTTCTAGGTCTTGTGGTTGGCGCAGCAAATGAGGCACCTTCAAGTACAGAAATAAATGGTGTTGTAAGTCTAGGAGATAAAATATTAATACTTTTCTTGAAGAAAACTCATCTGGACCTGGGGAGGAGAATAACTTCATTGCACGAATGACAAGTACCGAGGGAGATTGATTAATTAGGAACAGATTGGAGTGAAAGTAGCAAACAAACATAATATAAAGCAGGTTAATGCAATAAATACCAAATATCGTCATAATGTAGGTGTGAATTGTAGGGTCTCACTACTGTCTTTTAGGGGTGAACTTTAAGAAAGGACACATCTAGTGTCAGAGACCATCATAAAGTTTATGTTACATCGTATTATCCCACTCGAGAGAGGGTTAGTTCTTTGGCTGTGAGTTTGGGGCCATTGATCGAAGTGGTGAAGAGATTGGTATGTTCTCGGGGTCAAACTTATTGATCATGATGGTGCCTTTTTCAGTAGTTTTAGCAAAGGGGTCTTGTTTCCATGAAAAACACTTGTACGTGTATCTATATCATTGGAGATTCTTAGTAACACCTCGGTGTTCCCTCCGTTTTTGAACTGTAACTGGTGTCGAAGTCAAATAATTGGATATGGTCATTTCAAATTAATATCTATCAATCTGATTGTCTATGTCTGAAATTATGCAAATAGCACACTACGGCGTGGAGGAGCCGTAATTAGCCACAACACGTGCGTACACTTATACACACATTTACACTTTCACATACACTTGTAATTAGTTCATGTTAAAAATAGTTGCAACACATAGTATTTATAATGAAATGTAGCAGAGTTTATAGTTAAATGTTATAATGTTATATACACTTTATTGAGATCTAAGGTTCAGGTTACAGGAAACACATATTGTTTGGTATCATTCTAATTCCCTATTTATTCGCAGACGTCCGGTTCTATTGGCTAAGATATCGCACCTTGCGTATGCGAGTTATGGATTATAGGGAATAAATGATCAGAATGGTATTGTGTGTGTAATGTAAATAGACCAGTTTGAACTAGCTTTCGGCGGGAAGATTAGTATGCATCTGTTGGAGAGCTGACCCCCACCCTTGGAGGGAATTGTTTGAACTGGCCAATGACCTGCATTACACTGGACCGTCCTGAAGTCTGAACCTATAGAAACATGCCAAATCATCTGTATTGTTTTCACTGTATCACTGACTGTATATAAGTAGGAGCTCTGGGCCCAGCAGACACTCTTCTCAACCACAGACTTCAGAACTGAATGACTGTATGCTGGATCCAGGGCGCCTGCGTATGTAATCGGCTGTACTTATATTATTGAAATGTTACTCTGCTGCTTTTTGCTATTAAATCGCATTGTGCTTTGGAGCCACATAACTGGAAGTGGACAATCGTCATTGGATAGCGACTAGACGTATATAAAACACTAGACAGAGATCATTAGAGCTGACTTCCATGTTTGCATATTTTGCTGAATAAGACTTCTTTGTAGTCAGCATTACAGAGCTTCTTCACAACAGTTGTTCAGGTGATGCGGATTATCAATGAAAGGCCATCAACAATTTGAGGCATAGTCAGTGGTTAAGCAGAGTAATGAAGGCAGAGAACCTGAGCGGAACCAGGTGTGACCAGGGCCGGATTAAGGGGATGGAGGCCCCTGGGCTAAGGGGGCCTCCATTCCCCCATGAGGGCCCCCCCTCCCCCTGCGATCTGAGCCGCTCCCCCGGTGATCCGAGCCGCCCCAAGCGACTTACTTACTTCCCCAGCATGCTGTACGCTCTTTACTGAGGAGATCTCGTGAGAGTGAGACTCATGAGATTTCCTCAGTAAGGAGACTACAGCGCGTCAGGGAAGGACCGTAGTGAAAGTGCTCAGCAGCATTGATCGTGCCGGGGGCGCCCCCGACCGATTAATAATGCTGCTGAGCACTTTCAAGGGCCCCCTGGATGCCCGAGGCCCCTGGGCTGTAGCCCAGTTAGCCCTATGGTTAATCCGGCCCTGGGTGTGAGACACGTTCCTTCTATAACCCCCTCAAGTTGTTTAAACTCAGAGGTCCTGAGTCACTAAGGAACGTATCTGACGGTTTTGACGATGTGTAACAGAACGCAGCCGCGTCCCAGTCAGCTTCAAGCGCAAATGACACTTAGTACAGCCTGCGATTCAGTGAAGTGAGCAAGGTGAGGAATGGGCGGACGCCCATAGGAAATGTACAGTAAGTGCGTTCACATCCAGCCACGCCCAAACCAGACGCAGGCGCACACAGAAGGACGCTGGTTTTCTGCTGTATCCCTCGCTCCAACTAGAGGGCTGGTTTAAGTTCCGATTACTAGTGATGACGGCTGTGTATACAGCTATAACATGTCTTTGTATCAGGAGCAACTGTAACAATGTATTTTATGTACAGTAGACATTAAGATCATCCTAATAAATATATTTCATGGGGAGGAAAAAAACCACAAAATGTTATTTATTTTTTTAATTAGAATTGACTATATTATTGACAGGTGAAATTAATTGCTTAAGATATATTTTTTTCTGTGCGTTCTTTTGTTATTTCATATTCCACATAGTATTGTACGTATCCTGCAGTGTCTGGTCTAGTACAGCAGAGTGACCCTACACCCGTAGTCATCACCACACGTATATTTAGATCCGTTGCTTGTTGACTTCGGGAGTGTGCAGAGCAGATTTCCTTTGTAGTTTATAACAAACGCACGATGTGCTTAGTATGTGTGCCTTAATGACTCCGGACCAGAGAGTCAAAATTGTCTTTAATGAGGGGCAATCATAATAACACAGGCAGCCGATGCTTAGATATAGCTTTGATGCTGGCACCTAGCACTATATCATACCTGTTATAAGATCAGGAACCTTTATCCACATGATCATACCAGACAACAGTGCCCAATAGGAGTTCAGTATAATATAGACCACACCCAAACACATTGATATATACGCAGACCACGCCCACTCCCCTGCTGGCAGTTGGGCACTGTAGCTGTACACATAGGAATCTGTATTGTACATAACTAGACCATACTTGCCAACTCTCCCGGAATGCTCGGGAGACTCCCGAACTCCCAGGAGAGCTGACAACTCTCCCGCACCTGCCCACTTCCCAGTGAAGTGGGCGGATTTGAAGCTTCCATGATGCGATTCTCAGGGAATTGCATCATTTTGGCTCGCCCCCCCGTGCTAAAATGATGCATTTGCGTCATTACATCACAGGTGGCGGGGCTCCGCGAATTGCGTCATTTTGGCCCCGCCCCCTCTTGCCCACCTCTACACCGAGACTCCTAGAGGCCAATTGTTAAAGGTTGGCAACTATGAACTAGACACCGAAGCAGACAAATGACACATTGTTACATTCTGCTTACACGCAGTACGTGACCTGTTCACTCTCACATAGCACACGTGACACGTATGAAAGGAAACTGCATGCAAGGAATTCCATAGGTCAAGTTGGTAACATATCCCATGTTCTCCATCTATTACACAGGAGGATTATATATTATATATTATATATATATATATATGGAATACAGGAGTGGGGACAATGACAATATCATCCAGAGCTCCGTTTCACATTCCCACCACCAGGTAAGACTGATAATAGGTAAATTCTTATATAGAGGTATATAATAGTAACAAAGTGGTGTTAGTAGACTATAATATGAGGTTGTCATTCAGGATAACATCTATACATACATATATGTAACATACAATCAGGGCCGGACTGGCCATCTGGCACTTCTGGCAAAAGCCAGAAGTACCCATTTTTTATAATAGGGCATCCAATATTCCAGGATCAAGACAGGAATGAACTGAGCTAAAGAAACCAGCTGCTACAAGTGGTCAAAGTGACCAAGACAGGTAGGAGAGAGCAGGACAGTCTGCCAACTGTGCTGAATCTGGTGGGGCAGTCCTGAATTTGGGTGAATGTCTCCCTTAGTCAGGATTTGGTCCGACTGCAAGGACAGTTGGGAGGTACGTCCCGCTTCACAACGTACTGCTTGTGAAGGCAAAGCTGTGTGCTTCTAACAGTAGTGCCTGTGTATTTGTCTAAAATGATAAATGTAATGTATTATTATAATGTATGTATCAATGCCCCATGTTGGCCACACCCACAACACAATGAGGCCACGCCCTGTTCACGGCGCGGTGGCACATGTTTTCTTTCTTGCTGGAACTAAGGTGGGCCTGTGTACCTTAAATGCCAGGGCTGATTTTTAGTACCAGTCTGACCCTGCATACAATATACACTTATTTATATTTCATTGTCCTATATTAATCTTTGCTTCTGGTCAATGTAAATCATAAGTACACTGAGAGTGGGGAATCCAGAACACTGTATATCTCTGGACACTTATATTTCTCTTATATAAACTCAATTAAACAGTGACCCGGCCTGATAATAGGACTGCTGAACAAATCCTAATATTACAGCATAGCCGACGTCAAGGTGTCACATAGATGGTTATGTCCCTTTAATTTCCCAGCTGGGATTTACTATTTCATTTTTAGTTACTTAGTTCAGTGTTTAACATGTTCATAAATCCCCGTTTATCTCTCCGATCAGATTTTCTGCAGCGGGAATGTCATGTGAGCCGCATTATTTACATGTAAAGGGGCTCATTCACAGGTCCTGAATTCATACTGTTCTTAAATAAACTTATTTAATGATGATATATAGCCGCTCCCTGTTTAGAGTTACAATTAGTCTGCTGATAGATGTCATTACGGTAGACACACATTGATATATAATATTATGCCTGCGCCTATCACTGTCATTGCTTTGTATTAGGAGAGATAACGAGGTATTTGCTGCCACACAGTGGTGATGCATTGTATTGCAGCTTACTAACAGGTCAGCTTTGAATCACAAATGGCAGAAAGTACTTTTCCTTGTGGTTTACATAACTCTGACTTTAAAGTCTGAACCTCTCTACAAATTATAACAAACAAACATAATATTTCTCTGTGCACCTTTCTCCACAACAAACCAAGTTACATAACTAGTAGTTTTCTGAATGTGCAAAAGTGTGTTGAGGTGTATCTGTGGGTGTTGAGATATTTTACTTTCCTCAGTCAGCAGAAATTACCTCCCGCAGCCTAAAGTCATTGGTTAAATGGCTGGGGAGATGGGTCAAAAAGCTGAAATAGCAAAACAGATCATGTCTGTGCAACCCTGTAGAGACTCCTTCTGTCCCTGCCATGTTCACTGGGGTTATATGTCCTTAAAGGTTCAGTCATTACATACCCACAGTGCTGTAAACAGAATATTTTTCCCAGGGACCCCTACCTCATACATTATTCAGTAAGTTGTCGGCACTGAAATATACGCAGGATCTCTGCCAATCACCTTCGGCGCTGTCCATAGCAGGAAAGATTCCGCAGCTGTAACTGAAAGCCATAGAGTGACGTAAGACTTGCTGTATACAACAATCTTTCTGTGGCTTGATAAAGACCAAGTAGCAATAAAATAAACACACTAATTATTTCTATGCTGCCCTAGTCATCTGCCTTGTTCTCCTATGTGGTAAATACAGCGCTGTCGGGATGCCCAGCATGAAAACCATAGACAGTAATTTAAAATGAAGCAAAGTGGTTTATTAGGCATGGAACATACACAAGTACTAGATGTTGGATGACAGGATTGCCAGATAGAGTTGAGGATTTCGGTAATCAGGCAGGTGAGATGAGCAGCAGGCAGAGAAGACTGAGGGCCTGATTCATTAAGGAAAGTAAAGCATAAAGAAAGAAGTAACTTTGCACCTTGGCAAAACCATGTTGCATCAGAGGGAGGAGGTAAATTTAAAATGTGGAGACAGATTTATAGTTTGGGATAGGACATGTCCTAGATCATCTTTAAATTTCAGTGTAAAAATAAAGCTATCAAGTATTTGTGTGCTACATGAAAAAACAGACAGTACTTAGATGGAAAATAAACTAATTTGCACCCCTTGTATTGTAACATGGTTTATCCGGGAGCAAATGTACTCCTTTTTTTTGCCTTACGTTCCTTTATGAATCAGGCCCTGAATCTCCTGGTTAAGCAGGGAGCCTTGGAGCAGGGACACAGGTGGTGTAACAGTCTGCAGGCAGGAGTACATGAAGCACTAGGTAAGCTGACAGCTAGGAGACTGGAACAGAGATGGTGTAGCAGTCTGCAGGCACAACAAAGGAGAGTCAGACAAGCCAAGGGTCAGAAGTCAGGTCCACAACAATGCCAAGAAGAAAGCAGGAGCAAAATCAAAGCAAAGCCAGGGACTGGGTTATAAGATTAGATGCAAACAGAAGGACAAGCAGGAGTCAGTCAGGCTCAATAAAGAGGAGTACACAGAACAACCAGCAGCAGCTAAGACAATAGATAAATTGACCAAGACTGCTAGGAGAGGCAGTCTTTTAAAGGCCAGAGACAGGTTAATAGCATCCAGGAGTAATGAGCTTAACTCCTGCAGGTAGAAGAACAGTCAGAGTACAACAGTGGCCCCTTTGGTGGTACAGAGGTACTGCAGGTGACAGGTTCATGTAATGGCAGAGTCCTAACATAGTCCCTTGCAGGCAGGAGCTGCGGAAGGCAAAGCAGCATCCCCATAGAGGGTAGATCGTGACAGGCACTTCCCATCACTAATTCTCTGCTTCTCCTGCCAGGCTGGACAAAGTACTTACTCTTCCTTTCACCCTTTTCATAGGTCATTCATCAAGTAAAATGTGAAGCAGTGATGGATTGGTCTTCTTTTGGTATCATATGTTTTGAAATGGCCACTGGGAGCTACACATTCTACACCCGAAAAAACATATAAAAGCTGTGGCTTTCCTTGGTCAATGACGAACCTTGTTACTCACCAGACTTCAATCCTGACCCAAACGATGTCCTAATAAGTGTGAAAAAATATAGACTTATAGCAGGTGAACAGAAAGGACAAGATAATAAAATTTCAGATGACAACGGCCAGTAAACTGCAGGAAAGAGACTGCCCCAACTTACATATAAATGTGTTGTATCCAAATATATACAAGTCTTGTGTTCAGTTCTGGAAACACCATTTGTAGAAGAACATCCACAGAGCAGAGGATGCCAAAATGATGCACAAAATCTACAGTACAAGAGTGATTGAGCGGTTTAGGGAGGGCAAAGAGAAAGAAACTGAAACATTTCAGCAAGACTTCCAGCCACAATCTATAAAACGCAGGACGCTCTACAATTGGCGGTGCTGGGAGAATAATAATAGGAAATGTTATTCTAATAGACCCTAATCTTCCAGCAGAAGTCAGAAGGATAAAGGAAGGTCAACGGACTTTGCACGTCTGACCTGAGAATAAATAAATCACCTATAGACTATATAGGAAGAATACATAGATCTGTTGGGGCTTATCTGCCATTAATGTCTGTGAATCCTTGTTTTTATAATCATGGGCATATCTGCTTTAAAACGGACAGCATTTGGCAGTGTGAGAATGCGAGAACAGCCATTCTTTCCTCCTATTGTTTGGTTGGAATTAGAAGCCGGTAACATACATCCCCCACTTGAAATGGAGCCAGTAAAGTGTATGAAGAAGACCGGATTACAAGCAGTGTTATTCACATCATCCCCCCCCTCCCAGACTGCAGTTCACATTCTGTTTAGCCTGCCCCCTACTGGCTGCAAGAGGAATTACAGTACTATTACAGGCTGAGACCCTTTACCATCCAACAGGATTTCAGAGCACCTTTCAGTTATTTAAAGATGAATGTAAAATTAATTATAAGGCCAATATCTCGCTCTCCTCTTTTATATATTGTCACGTGAGGATAGCATGTGATTATAGCATATAAAGCGTTAATGGTAAGAGTTGGATTTTCTCAAAGGTTTCCACCATTGTCTTTTACCAAAATATTCCTTTTCGCTACACATGTGCTCTGTATAGTTATATAATTAGAGTGTCAGCGTTACTCTGCATGTGTGCCAGTCGTCCGTTTCAAACAGGCACCTGTGTAATCCAAGCCATTCCCTTGCGTACTTGCGAGTATCTGTAACGCCACCGCCTGTCTGAGACAGCAGAGCGGCGCTAGAGGGCGGAGGGCTTCAGGAACCTCAATGGATCAGACGAACGCTGTACCGCAGATAGCTAAAACTCTGCATAATATCTGTATTTAATCTTAAAATATTGAACTCCACCCAATACTACATTTTAAGTTCTGGGTGGGTTTGAGAAACAATCTGAAGGTGAGGACAAGCTTGCGTGTGATCCTCTGCCACGTTCCGCTTTGTTCACGGAGGTGGGTGCTCGGATAACAAAGCATCAACGGAGGGTAACAAAGGGCTGATAGATCCCTAAATACCAAATTCTTACTGTTTTGATCCATCACCTCTTTTAAATAAACAAATATTCTGCAGTTTTCTACCTTCAGTTTGCATCTAAATTGCATAGTGCAAATATCGAGCTTTATAATAAAATCACTCGGCCAACAAAAACTTCCAAAAGCATTTAGTTATTATAACCCTCTGTACTGTGTAATGTTGCAGCATGAAGTATCACAGAGTATCTAGCGACTCTGATTAATTTATTGGGCTAATCATTAGCATACAGATATATAGCTTAGTGTGGTGATGCAGGATGTAGTTATTACTCTCTGTTATGACACATCCTGCGGTGGGTGAGTCATCTCATATCAGCTATACATATATTCTTGTGCATTAAATAATAACGCCGGTTTGTTTGTCTTCTCTTCATAGGAACCAGAATTGGACTTGAGTCACGACACCGCAATGGAAGAGCTGCTCTATGGAGACAAAGAAGACACCGCTCAATGGTGAATTTGATTTATATACTAATGCCTTAGAATCTGTCAATAGTGGCATTTAGGGGTTGATGTCAGTAGCATTGGGCATTTATCACTGTTCATTATTGGTCAGTAATTAGTCCAGTTGCAGGAGAGACGTAATCTACAGTCATACCACCCTGGCTATGCCCAAACCCGCCCGGTCTTGGTTATTCCGATGAGAATGAGACCCTCCAATATACTGAGTAACTAGGGATCCTCACTCAAAGGAGGGTAGTTACCAGGATCATCAGTCATATATATAAACAAGTTATGGACTCTTTTTGTGTCATTGATATTGTCAGGATGTTATATAAGTGACAGTTCCTTACATATCTAGATGTTTTTTATTTACAGCAATGTAAATATAGACTGCATGTATTTAGTAATGGCTAATATGTATGTCAAACTAAAATCATCAAACTTGTATACTATCCATATTAGTTATAATATGTGTTGAATCCTATAGAAGGTGTAAACTCTACAACTTCATATCTCAATTATCAGATTAATTTGAGTAAGGATCCCTATGAGTGTTAGACTTAATATTCACATAAATTGCTAGATAATTATATCATTCATTTGTGCCGAATTCCGATAACAGAGGATATGTAATGAATTATATGCATTAGCCTTTGCTATCAGCGTAAGAGCTGTACCACATGTAGTGAATTGTAATAGCCAATTAGGTAGTAGAATGGCAAATGGGATCGCTATATATAGGTACATACGATCTGCTAATTCATCTTCCCTTGAGAAAGTTCATCGGACGAAACGCGTTGGGTAACACTTACTATCCATCTAGTGGTCAAGAATGGAAACCGGAAGTGACGGATGCGCTCCACAGTGGAACGCCGTCCTCCTAGCACCAGTCAGCATGGTCCACAAAAAAAATCTCCAGAGTTAATATACTGGGCACCTGTTACCTTCTTTAAGTGGACATCAAAACTGCAAGTAACACGAGGGGGTAAATGTATCAAGCTGAGAGTTCGCCGGCGGGTTTGAAAAGTGGAGATGTTGCCTATAGCAACCAATCAGATTCTAGCTATCATTTTGTAGAATGTACTAAATAAATGATATCTAGAATCTGATTGGTTTTTCAAACCCGTTGTAAAACTCTCAGCTTGATACATTTACCCCCAGGTTTCTTTTAAACATTGCACAAATAAGGCGACATATATGTTTAGTGACCCTTACAACTAAATCGCATGAGCAACTTTAAGAAACATCCTTCTACATCCACTGGATCTGTAAGCTATGAATATTATCCATTCAATTATCAGTGACTTTGCTGTGATTGGACTTCTGCAGCTATCACACTATCAGCTACATACCATCTGCATAATATGAACATTATTCCTGAGCTGTGAATGTGGTCACAGGATTTATACAGGGTCTACACCGTTTGCCATTATCCGTAGCAGCTAGATCTATTTCAGAGTTGTATATGTAGGGTTGTGTTGTTGTTTTTCCAAATCATTTGGATATATATGGTGACCTTGAGTTGGAATAGATTATTTATTGTTTTATAAGAATGTATTTATGTATTTATGTATTTTAATTGGCCCAAATAAATTGTGCTTAATTAACATCAGATATTATTTCGACTGAGTCCACAAATCACAGTACAATCAGGGCCGGATTAACCCGAGGTTTAACTGGGCTATAGCCCAGGGGCCTCGGGCATCCAGGGGGCCCTTCAAAGTCCTCAGCAGCATTATTGATCGGTCCGGGGGCGGGGGCGCCCCCAGCCCAATCAATGCTGCTGAGCACTGTCAGTGCAGTCATCCGTCCCCGGCGCTGCTCAGTAATCTGCTTACTGAGGAGATCTCGCGAGAATTTGTGAACTCTTGCGAGATCACCTCAGTAAGAAGCTTACAGCGCGCCGCGGAAGGAGGACTGTAGTGACAGGTAAGTGCTTGTGGGGGGGCCTCACAGGGGGCGGCAGGTGGCTCACATTGGGGGCCTCACGGGGGAATGGAGGCCCCCTTAGCCCAGGGGCCTCCATTCCCTTAATCCGGCAATGAGTACAATACATATGTGAGACACAGGAATAGCAATTAAGGTACAAAAGCACAAATTGGAATAAATCAATAATTTTCATTTAGATCTAGATTAACACACAAGTCAACGAGCGCTTAACTTTTTAGCATCAAGACGACACCACTAAATTCTAAGGAGATCGGGCTCAGAGACCAACGTAGGATAAAACTTTCCAGCCAATATCACAGAACCACTTCAACATTTGTTTACATAATCATCGCTTCAGTATGTCAATGCCTATCTTCATCTGCTGTATCTACAATACCATCAGTTCTTCTGCTTTAGTGAGAGCAATACTACCATCTCCGTATGAGCAATACCATTGTCTCCTCCTACCCCTGTGTGAGCAATACTGCACTGAGGTGAGTGGTTACATCTATATAACCCTGTCCTTGGTGCTCCACCATATAATGTCCCATCGCCTTCACATATGTGTAACTGGTTTATATTTGTGGGCAGATGATTAAATGGGAGGTCGGCCACAGAGCTGACCTAACGTGCTGCCACCTCCAACTGCCGCCCGCATGCCAACAAATGATGATGTAAACGTTTCCATTTCCATGGCAGCAAGAGACTCAGCCAATAGAGAGGCCCATGGGGGCTGGAGGTGTATATATAACATAAGCAATCCATACATACATAGAGGATGCCGGACAATTATAAACCAGTTGGGCATACATCGTACCAGGTATTACGCCCATAAAAAGCATTCGGTGCTCAGATTTTTTGGGTTGGCAGATAAACTGTAAATTACAACCTCTCATTGGATGGTAGAATTTGGCTCTAAGTCCCCCCACCACCACCACCACACAGCAGAATGATTTGATCTTCGTCATCCCAGCTCCATTCAAAGACTTTGCAAAAAAAATAAAAATGCAAATTTACAAATACAGTGCAAATTAGAATTCAATAGATTGGGTATCAAATTGCTTCTATAAAACTATTAAACCGAATTATAATAGAAATATAAAACTATCCTGGCATTCAACAGCACTGGACTCTGTACCACAGAGAAAGCTCTATCCTACCCACTCTATGCTCATAGACACCCTCTGATAACAGGATAATCATCCACGTACATATTTCAACAAGATCTTTGCAGTTTATGTCTACTAACAGAGACAATTCTTTGAGATATGTTTTTGATCTTAGTTTTATTCAAATAAAGGAAACAAGGGATTCCTACGCAGCCCCCTAAATGCACAGTCCAAGCTATGGGCCTTATGGTCTATATGATAAATCTTGTCTGCTCTGCATACAGCGCCTGCAGCTAATTGGTGTATGTCACCTGCGCTTCCTCTTGCACTTATCTAATGCAGCGTTGGTGGATCCTGAGAGGCGTTATGCAGGCGGTAGGTTCCTGACTGAGTGCAGGATAGGCGCAAGAAGCCATCTCATAACGCGCCACCTGGAGAACTAGCACAGGGTACTGAAATCAACTTCCAAGCACTGCTTTCTATACACCCTACAACCTCCGGTATCAGTAATATGCCTATACTCCATAGCAAAACATGTCCATTATTCTGGTACACTTTATATAAGAAAGAACATTTTTATGCCCACAAAAATCAATATAATACCAACATTAAAATAACTGAAGACGGCCTCCATGCCTGGTTACTGTCATGACTTATTTTAGACATAAGGGAAGCTTGGCTGGACCGTATGTTCCGAGGAACATGAGAAAGTTGTAATTAATAATGGGGGTGGTCCAAACAGATTTGGCGCTACCACTAGTTGAACCTAGGCATTCACCTAGAGCGCCAAGGGTTAAGGGGCATCTAGAACCCTGGATGGGTGACGTAATTCATTTACTCATTCTGTGTTTTTATTTTCCCTGTGACGCCCCCCACACTGAGCTCCGACCACGCTCACGGACGGGCAGCAGCTTCTTACCTGTGAAGTTGGTACAGCTCCTCTATGTCAGTGATTAGCTGCCGATGGGCTATGATGTTGGCACACTACCAATCTGGTGAGGAAAATGCTGCCCCACTCCACTCAAGGTAAGAAAGGGTCACTGTAGGAGGGCGGGTGCCTAAGGGCACTTGTCCCAACCCTGGTCCAAACATCACAGAAAGTAGGTCTTGGAAAGGACACTTATCCACCTTTGGTGTTCCCATCTTGGCACACAATGGGCAGTGCAGAGTGTTTGCAGTGTCAGCTGCCAACTACAGTTACAGTAATTCCCACATGAATCTTAACTAAAAACTCAGCTATTCTACAATGACAGTACAGCATCTCCCCATAAAATAATACCAGTCAAGCATCGTTCCCACAGATAAATACAGACACTGCATTGTGCGGTATGTGGATAAACTGAACCTGTTTAAATAAAGAAGCAGAATAATAATATATAAATGTGAAGACAAATGACACAAGTACTTATTGTATGTTTATTACAAAAAATATTAAACTGTGGTAGAAAATAATTGAATCAAGAGGCTTCCGTGTATTCTGTATAAATGTCATCAACGTATCGGCACTGTCCAGTGTCCAAGTGGGTCTGTATCAGTAAGAGGTTCCTTGTTTGGATATCAGACTGATCATCAATGGCCGGAATGTATTTCTACAGGGATCACCAAAGCAGAGTGACTCTTTATGCCAAGACAGTTTGCCATCTCTGCTGTCATCTCATGAAGATACGTGTGGACTTCACCGTGGGAAAGATTTTCCAGAACTGACTCCATTGGCAATTTCCTTTTTTCTTAATCCCTTTAAAAATAATTATAGTCATTAAAATAACTAAAATGATAAAAAAAATATTTTCACATTACTGTAACATGTAATATACAATAACCATCAACAGACATAGATCACCATTGCACAGTGTGGCATGTCTATGGGTTATTCCTAGAAAGTCCTCATATCACCAATGGAAACTTTTTATTCTTTATTTTTGTGGTATATTTCTAGAAATCACAGTTGTTGTCAGCGCTTATCCTTATCACTGTATATCTGTGTGTATCTAGCAAAATGAAAACATAAGACATTGGTTCATATTTTGAGCCAAACATTTATGCCTGCATCCCAGTGTCAAGGTTACCTTATTGTATGCAGAAATAGTTCTAGAAATAACAAAAGTAAGCAAGGCAGGAGCACAAATACCAATTGTCACATTAACACATCCAGGATGTATTTATTGTTACTGTATCTCAAGAGGTAAAAGTAATGACCTTAGGCAAGTCTCCGGAACTGTCTGAACTATGTGGAATTTTACCAGGAGCACCAAGACTTTAGGAATGTATCTAGACGTCCTCTGGAAGCACAAATTAACCTGCGCAATAATTAATCTCATTATTTATATTACCCAATTCCAATATTCTATTGATTTTCCATAACAACAATATAAGTTTCATACAATTGATGTTGTGTCTGAGTTCCAGACAGCATTATGCAAATATGTGATATTTACATACTACTTATACATGATAGGTTAAGTTTAGATGTTATAGTACAAAAAAATAAATTATATACATTTGCTAGAGTATGACAACATTAGGAAAGAGCTGAACAGTGCATCTAACTTCCTAGCAGTGTTTAAGGTGGATATAAAACAACGGAGAGACCAGGGGAAAAATATCAAGATTTGCCCATACATTTCCCGGTATAGATAAATATCATGTTGGAAACAAACCAGACGTGTTTCAGAACTTGTTGTGGAGGACAGTTAGCTTGTTTCCAGTTCCAATCAAATGTTTAACTGTACTAGTTATGTGGGATATAAGTTTATCCGTCAGTTTATTCACGTGTTCTATAAGGTTGCCAAGAAGAAATACATAGAAGAGTCACATATTTAAATTATTTTAACTCCAAAGTTAGTAATTTAAATGGTAAACCATTATTCCTCACTTGGGATATGTTGAAATGTGTGTAAAAAAAAATAGACAATTCACAAGTTTATTTTAGAGATTTTAAAAAGACGATTCTTATTTTTTTTCCTTTATTTAGTTATATTATTTACTTTTTTTCTCAATGATGTTAAAACGACTCATAAAACACATTAATCGCAGCTCTGTTTCCACAAGCCACAAAGTAGATTGTTAATAATTATTATCTGTGAGGGGATCGGGGTAAAGTTCCGCAATATAACCCACTCTACAGTGGGCAAGACAGTAACTCAACTTCCATTGGTCTCCATGAGACAAAATGGCGGCCACTGGATGTGGCAGTTTAACGGCTGCAGTACATGTGACACACAGTGCGCAGGAATCAGTACAAATACACCCACCTCTTTATCGCTGATATATTCAGTACAGGAATACTGTATATAGCCAAGCTTATATTATAACTCGTGTCTGTTATTTTATTTGAAGGTGGATTTTGTCATTTAATATACCTGCAATAATATTGCTGCCCCTCAACTTAGTAACAAGGGTAGCAGTTAATCAGTCCTAATTATTGCTCTTTTAACTTTAAATATGATTCCCGATGTCATAGGGGACTTGGAATACTGAAATGTTCGGAAAATAATCCAAAATTAGCTTTTAAAAATATTATGTTGACGGAGCTGAGGTAAAATGCGATCTCACGGTTCAGATGTTTGGCCACGCCCCCTAATTAGCTTAATCCTAAGAGACAGTAAAGCTGGTCATACATTAGCCGCTCCCGCCGCTCGACTCAACTGTGGGGCGGCCGGGCCTCCGTCATTTTTGGCTATACACATACACCTCTAGGGTACCGTTAGTGTGATTGGACAACGATCACAGCAAATATAATCACCTGTTCATAAATCACAGTAGGCCTGATTCAGAGTGAGACGGATGCCCGTTTGCGCAGCATATCTTCGCGGACACAACTGCGGCTATTTAGATCTGCGACTTTTTGCCACTAACGATGCCTTAAACCTGAAGATACATGATGGGGATAGAAGGGGCGTTCTAGGGAAGGTAATGTACAGTAAGTGTTCGAGTGTTTGTGTACGGATTAATACTGGGGCGTAGTCGCAGATAGGGCTGAAGAAGGTTTTATTAGGCGTGTTAATGGGCAGGTGTAAGCAGGGCCGTTTTTCCCATTGGGCACGCTGGGCAGGTGCCCGGGGGCCCTGCAGCCCAGAGGGGACCTCCGGAGGCAGAAAAAAAAAAAAACCTGCAAAAAAAGAAGAAAATACTTACCCTGCTGTCAGCTGACGATCCGGCTCCCTCCCTGGTCTCCTCCTCCGTCGCGCTGGCAGTGCATGTCGGACGTGACGTCATCACGCCCGCCCGACATCCATTGCGGAGCGCGACAGAGGAGGAGACCAGGGAGGGAGCCGGATCGCCAGCTGACAGCACGGTAAGTGTTTTCTTCTTTTTTTGCAGGGTTTTTTTTTCTTCTGCCTCCGGAGGGCCCCCCTGGTCTGCAGGGCCCATATATATAATCATTTATTTTTATTTTTGTATATATAAGGGCCCCGGTGCACTGCTGTGCCCGGGGGCCCAAGAGCTTCTTAAGAGGGCCCTGGGTGTAAGTAGCGGATGATGGTGACGGACACCCGAACTAGCAAACCGCTTGTAATTAGAGGATTGCGAATGATTCGCAGACGCTTATTGAGACTTTAGTAGTCATTCGGTTATAGTTTGAGGATTTGCGAGCTTGATGTAGCAAAGATAAAAACATTATTTTTTGTACACAAGTCGGGAAGTTGTTCCTGCTGTATTAGGTTATTCAAGTTTAAATGATGCTTCACTGAAATTGCGTTTGTTACCTAAAAAAAAAGGTTTTTGTACATGTTCAAAAGTTAAACATAAGTGTCTGAGGGTGCGTCTGTTGTCCATCAGACGCATCTACTGCTCATCAGACCTGGACGTACCTTCCACTCTGTTTACGGCGTACGTACAGATACACCTACGTGGACCTTCTCAATCTCAAGCTATGCTTATACTCTGAATCAGCCGCAGTATGTCATCAAAATACCCAGATTTATTATTATTATGAACTACCCAGTACCACATGAGACAATGAACCAATAACCACATGATATCACTCTATCAGTAGGTATGAGTCCCATAACATTACATCTGGCTGGGTTGTCATTGATCCTGTTAACTGAAAGAGTCAAGAGTCCCGACATCTCTTTGCAATAATTCTTAATGCCCAAAAGACATATTTTATATGTAATTATGTATGAAAAGACCTACTGCAAGTTCATCTGAGAAATAGACTAATGTGAGCTGATCTCAAGAGCCGGTGATTGTGGACAATCTGGTGGAAGACACCATATGTCCTCATCCTTATTAGGTATATTGTCGTCATTTCCTCTTTGGATATAGACCAAGTATTAAGATTAGAGCGAGATAGGCTGAAAGGAATCGAAAACCCTTACACATTAAATAAAATACAGTAAAAGCCTTGTTGAAGCAGAAGGTATATCTACTATAACATAGAATTACACACCCCATAGAGACAGGTTAATTGCCCCCCCCCCTTTCCCATAGAGGCAGCTGGAGCAATACTCTGTAGCCAGGAAGAGAGTCTGGGTTCCGACACATTACCTCACCCACTCTATTGTGTTACAATGGTTGGTGATGTGGTTAGAGGTGGGTGGTCAGTTCAGAGAACCGACAGGCGGCCGTCCCAACGCATCATCCATCTGAATTAATTCTGTTTGTAGAACACTCGGAAATCATTAACTCAAAATGATAATATTCCTTGACCTGAAACTACTGCTACAACTGGATTAACGGGACTATTGTGAATAAGTAGACCTTGCCTCGGGATCGTACTTTCTATGGCACAGAATGTGGACTTATAGACTGGCCCAGTTTTGAGCTTCTTTTTGTATTTTTCTTTGTGAATAATATATATCACCCATCTATTCCCCATTATTGTCATCTCTTAACAGCGGAGGACGATCAATCTACTGTTGGCGCTATAAGTCATGCCTTGCCTTGGTGTATGGCTCTATGGTCCATATCTGATGTGTATCCCATGTGAACTGTTTTATTTCACAGCTCCACCTGCTGGTGCCTCAGTCTGGGGCCTGTTCCAGTGAGTTTCCAAAAAGAGTGAGCTGTGGAACAGCCAATCTGAGCTCTTGAACTTGCATTGCCACGGTCACCTTGTGGTGAGTTAATAACCATGGAGAGGAAGGGCTGGTGGGTGATATTACAATGAAGTCCTCTTTATCCTCTTGGCCTCTGTACAAGTGTACTACCTGCGCTCTGTGTAGTTCCGACACTGCTGAGAATGGTATTATCTATGAATTGGAGCATGGCCACACGTGGGGGGCATGACTAGTGCTTCTGAAGTGCTAGACTGCCCCTTACCCCCTCCCCTCAAAACACCAATTCATAGCCGCCCTCACCAGTGAACGGAATATACTTTCTGACTTTCCGATTTGCAGGTCAAGGTGCTCTCAATCAGCATGGCGGGACAGAGCCTCCAAATCAAGACTGTGTCACCTAAATCAGGCCAGTTAGGAGGTATTATATATGTCTAATATTATAATCTATGTGCACTGAGCAGCTGCTGAATGACTGAATTGTGCGGATCGAACGTATGGTTAACACAGATTGGGTCAGCAGTCTGAATGTAAGAATTGATTCAAGGCTGACTAACTAGATGTTCAGTACCAAAAAATGTTTGTATACTTAGGACTCCATAATGTCTTTATCCGGCTATGGACAGTGGACGAGCCGCTCTCCCGGTAATACATTTACACTCTACGGTATTACAATTATTTACTCTCAACTACTTACACGGGTTCTTTCAGTGTCCATTCAACACTTTGAGGTGTTGAACTCTGGTGATCAACTTCACACCTGAATGTTTTCCCAAAATCCTCCATTGTAATAGTGTGCACCACCCTGCTGATAACATAAAAGAGTCCATCTTCAGCTCTAAGGGCTTCTTCATTTGGTGACGACAAAACTTCATTCCCCTTGTACCACTTAACTTGTAAGTGTTGTGGATGGAATGAATGAATTCTACAGGTCAGCTCCATCTGGTCCCCAACAGCGTAGTATTTCTGTGTGCTCTGTATCCGATCCAACACGGGTTCAGCTATCCAAATCACAAGACACAAAAAATAATAATGATAAGAGAAAATTATAGTTATTGATAACATTATTACATTTTCAGTATCAACTGACCTATAACCTTATCATCTCTCCTGGAATATCCAGTGGTCTTCCGAATTATTGGGAACCCCCCTGGGGAAGCAGGCAATTCTGTCGGAAGCCCACTCCCCGGACTACAAAGTGGGCATGAATTTGTAATATTGATATTATTATTCTTTATAGGGCGCTACATGAAGTCTGCAGTGTCGTACAGAGGGCAAACAACAAGACAGGACTGTCACAGAGGTGGCTTTAGTACCTGCAAGTATTGGCACAACTACACAAGGAGGCGCGGAGTCTAACACGCCGCCGGTATTCACCAGGGACCCCCGCAAAGAAGTTTGGACTTCGCGGCGAGCGACGTGCAGGTCGCGGCCCTCCCAGGTAGCTACTTGCAAGGTAAAGGGCAAATCCGTAGTCGTACAGGCAGAGTCAGGAACCAAGCGGACAGATAAGGTACAGAATCAGGAGGCAGAGGATAGTCAGCAGGCCAAGGTCAAACCGAAGTAACAAGACAGGACACAGGGAGAATCCAAAGGCGAGGTCAGGAAGCCGGGTCAGTAACAGGAATCAACAGGCAGGATATAATAAAGATATCACAGGAACGCTGGAGGCTAGATAACTAGTTGCTCTGGCATCCTAGTGGTGTCAGAGCAGGATATATATAGGAAGTCCTTATCCCTCATTGGTGGGCAGAGATTCGGCGGTCCGACAGGCTGACCGCCGTCAGGAAGCTCAGCAGCGCGTCCCGTTGTTATGGCGATGGGCGCGCATGCGCACCGCGCTGCCGGAAGACGCGTCTCCGTTGCCTAGCAACGGGTTGCTCAGAGAGAGACAGACGTCCGTCCCGGCTTAGCGTGGAGGCGCGGGGACGGCGTCTGACAGTACCCCCCTCCTCACAATCGGAAAACACATCAGGTAAAGAGCGCCGTTTAAGGAAGGCGGATAATAATCCTGGGGCATGCAAATCTTCTTTAAAAACCCAAGACCTCTCTTCAGGTCCAAAGCCTTTCCAATGTACTAGGTACTGTAGACATCCTCGAAATTTACGTTCCTCCAGGACTTGACTAACCTCACATTCGTCCCCCATAGCGGTGGGAATAGCATGAGGAACCGGAGTGACATGGGAAAACTTGTTGAGTACCAGAGGTTTAAGGAGGGAGATATGAAAGGTGTTATGGATCTTCAACGCTGGAGGAAGTTGGAGTCTAACCGTAACTGGATTAATGATTTGCGTAACTGAGAAAGGTCCAATGAAGCGGGGTGCCAGTTTCATGGAGTGAACCCGTAGTCTCAGATTCCTAGTGGACAACCAGACCTTGTCCCCTACCTGGAGGACTGGTACGACTCTTCTATGATTATCAGCGGAAAATTTATAATGACGTCCTGATTTGAGAGGGTTCTGCTTAGTGGAAACCCATAGTTTAGCCATATCTTGAGTCATAGCGTGGGCGGCAGGAACTGTGGGAGGTGGGGAAGAAAATGAGGGAAGAATGGGATGGGTCCCATATACAGTGAAGAATGGAGAATATCCAGAAGAAGAATGATTATGGTTGTTGTGGGCAAATTCGGCCCAAGGCAGCAGAAGACTCCAATTGGATTGGTTGTGTGAAGAAAAGCAACGAAGAAACAATTCTAAATCTTGATTTACTCGCTCCGTCTGGCCGTTGGTCTGTGGGTGATACCCAGAGGAGAATTTAAGACTGATACCTAAATCCTTGCAGAAGGCTCTCCAGAAGCGAGAAATAAACTGAACGCCACGGTCAGAGATTATTTCCAGAGGACAACCGTGGAGGCGGAAGATCTCTTTAATAAAGATTTGTGCTAGTTTAGATGCAGTTGGAAGACCCTTTAGTGGAACGAAATGGGCCATCTTAGAAAATCTGTCCACAGTGACCCAGATGGTGTTGCAGCCGTTGCTCGGTGGTAAATCGGTGATGAAATCCATTGAGATGCTAGACCAAGGGTGATCAGGAATTGGAAGAGGTTGTAACAGTCCTGCAGGAGGTTGCCTAGGTACTTAATTCTGAGCACAAGTAGTGCATGAGGCTACAAACTCCCGGACGTCAGTACGGATAGTGGGCCACCAGTAATGTCGAGAGAGCAGCGAAAGAGTTTTCTCTGATCCGGCATGCCCAGGAAACTTAGAGGTATGTGCCCAACGGTGCGCCTTCAGGCGTAGGTGTGGTTCCAGGAAGGAGCAACCGACAGGAGGTGTCTGAGTGATCGCCACAATACAAGAAGGTTCTAAGACCGGTGGGGGTTCTACTGAGAGTGGAGTATCAGAGATATCGAAGGAACGGGACAGAGCATCAGCCTTGGAATTTAGAGAACCAGCACGGTAGGTGAGTCTTAGATTAAACCGGGCAAAAAATGCGGACCATCTGGCTTGACGGGGATTCAGGCATCGAGCCTCCCGAAGGTAGATGAGATTTTTGTGATCGGTAAGTACCGTGACCGGGTAGAGAGCACCCTCCAGAAGATGACGCCATTCTTCGAGTGCAGTCTTCACTGCTAATAACTCTTTATCTCCGATGCCGTAATTAGACTCAGAAGGGGTAAACTTCCTAGATAAGAAACCGCAGGGTAATAGCTTCCCAGAAATAGATTGTTGCGACAAAACTGCCCCGACACCAACAGAGGAAGCATCTACTTCGACTAGAAATGCTTTGTTCTGATCAGGTTGGGCAAGCACAGAAGCAGAAGAGAAAGCTTTCTTGAGGAGTTCAAAGGCGGTGATAGCTTCCGGAGACCAAACTTGAGGATTAGCTGTTTTTCTGGTCAAATAGGTAATGGGTGCAATGATGGAAGAAAAGTGAGGTATGAACTGCCGATAGTAATTGGCGAAGCCAATAAATCTCTGAATTGCCTTTAGTCCCAAAGGTCTAGGCCACTCGAGGATAGCAGATAACTTCACAGGATCCATCTGCAGACCGACCCCAGATACAATGTAACCCAGGAAAGGAATCTGTGATACCTCAAAAACACACTTCTCGAGTTTGCAATATAACTTATTTGTTCGTAAACGGGATAGGACCTCTCTTACATGACCACGATGGGTGACCAAATCTGAGGAGAAGATTAAAATGTCGTCTAGATAAGCTACTACAGAGACGTAGAGAAGGTCTTGAAAAATCTCGTTAATGAAAGACTGAAACACAGCAGGGGCGTTGCACAATCCAAAGGGCATCACTAGATATTCAAAGTGACCCTCTTTAGTGCAGAAGGCAGTCTTCCACTCGTCTCCAGAGCGTATACGAATGAGGTTATATGCTCCTCGCAGATCTAGTTTAGTAAAGATCTTTGATCCAGTGATCCTATCAAACAGTTCAGAGATGAGTGGCAACGGGTATCTGTTTTTAACAGTGATGGCATTCAATCGCCGGTAATCGATACAAGGCCGTAATGACCCGTCTTTTTTTTTAACAAAGAAGAATCCCGCGCCTGCAGGAGAGGTAGACTTCCTGATAAATCCACGCTGGAGATTCTCAGATATATAGCATAGCATATATACATAGCAGCATTCTCGGGAAGAGATAATGGATATATTCTGCCTTTGGGAAGCGGTTTATCAGGAAATAATTCAATGGAGCAATCCCAGGCCCGATGAGGAGGTAGAGTCTCGGCTGCGGCTTTGCAGAACACATCTCGGTAGGAGATATATGAAGATAGTAATTCAGTCTGAGGAGATGTCAAACGACAAGGAAGAGTGGACTGGCCAGGTTTTAGGCCGAACAGGCAGGACTTGAAACATTGTGGGCCCCAAGAGGTAACCATAGCACGATTCCAATCAAATTGGGGTGAGTGAAGCTTGAGCCAAGGTAATCCTAGAATGACAGTGTTGACAGAACGAGGAAGAACCAAAAACTCGATGAGTTCAGAATGTAGCACCCCTACCGTCAGCCGAATAGGAGAACAGATGTGGGAAACCGACCCGTTGGAGATGCGATTCCCATCCACCGCGGTGAGAAATAACGGCTGAAGCAATTTTAGTGTATTTAATTGGAGTTGCGATGCCAGAGTGGCAGAGATGAAGTTTCCGGCAGAGCCGAAATCCACAAAGGCTAAGGTCTCGAAGGGGTCGACAGATGTATCCAAGGAGATGGGCATGAGGCAATCTGTGCTAGCAGTAGTGTAGGGAGTAGTAAGTAGTAACTCCAACTCCTAAGTCGGCCTCCCTGCCACCGACTAGGAGGGGGCGTTTCCCGGTCTTTTAGTACAAGAGGATATGGTATGACCAGGATCCCCGCAATATAGGCACAGATTTTGTTTGAAACTTCGCTGACGTTCCTCAGCAGAAAGCCGAGATCGGCCAATCTGCATCGGTTCCTCCTGATGTACCGGATTTTGAAACATGGGAGCAAGGCGAGTAGTGGTCCGTCTGGAGGCGGAACGTTCCTGAGTACGTTCTCGGAAGCGTAGATCAATGCGGTTGCATAGGGTGATTAATGAATCCAGATCAGTAGGAAGCTCCCGAGATGTTAACTCATCCTTAACTCGATCTGACAGCCCTTGCCAGAATGCTGCTACTAAGGCTTCATTGTTCCAACTGAGTTCAGAGGACAAGGTGCGGAACTGTATGGCGTACTGACCGACTGTCAGGGATCCTTGGCGGAGGTTAAGGAGACTGGAGGCAGCTGAAGATATGCGACCGGGCTCATCGAAGACCTTACGGAAGGCCTCAATAAAGGTAGAGGCGTTAGAAAGCATTGAGTCATTTCGCTCCCACAAGGGGGAAGCCCAGGCGAGTGCCTGTCCGGACAATAGAGAAATGATGAAGGCCACTTTGATGCGTTCTGAGGGAAACGAAGCTGGATTACACTCGAAGTGTATAAGACACTGATTCAGAAATCCTCTGCATCTCTTAGGCTCTCCGTCAAACTTATCCGGGGGGGAAAGTCTCAAAACAGCAGTGGATGCCACAGCAGGAGAGGAGGAGGTCGCTGCAGCAGCCGAGGTAGTCACGGGAACATTCTGAGCTGCGGTCACAGAGGTCTGGAGGGTCTCGAGACGTGCAGCGACTCCTTGAATGCAATGAAGCAACTGCGCTTGCTCAGCCTCCTGTTTTTCAACTCTATGAGCCAGGTGGAGTAAAAGGTCTCGTGCAGAAGGTTCATTAGACGACTCGGTTGACATGGCCAGAGCAAACTGTCACAGAGGTGGCTTTAGTACCTGCAAGTATTGGCACAACTACACAAGGAGGCGCGGAGTCTAACACGCCGCCGGTATTTACCAGGGACCCCCGCAAAGAAGTTTGGACTTCGCGGCGAGCGATGTGCAGGACACGGCCCTCCCAGGTAGCTACTTGCGAGGTAAAGGGCAAATCCGTAGTCGTACAGGCAGAGTCAGGAACCAAGCGGGCAGATAAGGTACAGAATCAGGAGGCAGAGAATAGTCAGCAGGCCAAGGTCAAACCGAAGTAACAAGACAGGACACAGGGAGAATCCAAAGGCGAGGTCAGGAAGCCGGGTCAGTAACAGGAATCAACAGGCAGGATATAATAAAGATATCACAGGAACGCTGGAGGCTAGATAACTAGTTGCTCTGGCATCCTAGTGGTGTCAGAGCAGGATATATATATAGGAAGTCCTTATCCCTCATTGGTGGGCAGAGATTCGGCGGTCCGGCAGGCTGACCGCCGACAGGAAGCTCAGCAGCGTGTCCCGTTGTTATGTCGACGGGAGCGCATGCGCACCGCGCAGCCGGAAGACGCATCTCAGTTGCCTAGCAACGGGGCGCTCAGAGAGAGACAGATGTCCGTCCCGGCTTAGCGTGGAGGCGCGGGGACGGCGTCTGACAAGGACATAGTATAACAGCACAATACAGTAAGCAAATAACACTATAACTCTCAACACAGCTAGTGAGGTGCAAGGGGTATATTCAGGGTAGGCTGAAACCTGTGCCCATTATTTTGGGCGCAAATAACAGGTTAGAGCCTCTAAAAGTGGTGCAAAGACAATGATACAAAAAAACATCAACAATACCCATCCACCCCGGGGAGCACATTTGGAATTAGGAGCAAAGTAAAAAATAAGGAGCAAATTCATACCTTGGTAAAACCATGTTGCACTGCGTGGCGGGGATACGGGGGGGACGTAAAATGTGCCGACAGTTTTAGAGTTGGGGGGGTGTTTTCTCAACTCTAAATTGCAGTGTAAAAATAAAGCTGACCAGTATTTATGTGCTACTTGGAAAACCAGCTAACATGTTCCCTGCGTGCAAAAATGTGAAAATGCAAATACATTTGCACCCCTTGCAGTGCAACATGGCTTGTCCAGGACTGAAGTTGCGCCTTTTTTTTTTTTTGGTTTGGGTGCAACATCCCAATTCGTGAGCCATAAAATGGGTGTGGCTTAACAAAAAGAGAGTGGAGTTTACTCAGATTGGTCCATTTGTGGATGGAGTTTGGCGGAATGGGGTTGTGGTGTATTTTTTCCCAATTTCGTGATTCTAAATGTTGGGAGATATGCTCTAAATTAATCCTCCCAACTAACTGTCCTGATTTTGGCGGGACATCCTGCTAAGCGCCAACGGGGCGAGGCTTACCCAAAGTGGGTGGAATTTTAACTAAACCTGCCCATTTGTGGGTGGAGTTTGGGCAGAACGGGGGCAGGCTTAAGTTCATCATCATCATCATTTATTTATATAGCGCCACTAATTCCGCAGCGCTGTACAGAGAACTCACTCACATCAGTCCCTGCTCCATTGGGGCTTACAGTCTAAATTCCCTAACACACACACACACACACACACACACACACACACACACACACACACACACACACAGAGACTAGGGTCAATTTTGATAGCAGCCAATTAACCTACCAGTAAGTTTTTTTTTTTTTTTTTTTGGAGTGTGGGAAGAAACCAGAGCACCCGGAGGAAACCCACGCAAACACGGGGAGAACATACAAACTCCACACAGATAAGGCCATGGTCGGGAATTGGACTCATGACCCCAGTGCTGTAAGGCAGAAATGCTAACCACTACGCCACCGTGCTGCCCTAAGTTACGCCAAAACTCTGTCCACACATGCACAGACTGTAGTAAAGCTCCACCCACTATTGATTAAGCCCCACCCCTTTTGCAGCCCACTAATTGGGTTGTCCCGATCGGGGCAGTTGGGGGGTATATATTTATTATTATATATTTCCCAGTGGAGTTTACAACCTAATTTCTCTATCACAGACCCAGTGACCTGATTGGAATAAAATACAATATATATCCCCATTTACTGCAATGGTGCTACAGAAACAAATAATATGAAATAGCGCCCTTACCTGTGACGTACATGTCCATGTCAGACTGCGCAGTGTAATTTGTTGCACCATGTTTGGCTCTGCAGATGTATTTTACTCCATGATCATTTTTGACATCTACTGTAAATTTCAAATTTGAGCAGACGCTATAGTAACCCTGATATTTTTCTCCCCTTTCTGATTCAACTGTATGTTGTTTACTAAAGGTTTCCTCAGAATCATGGATCACAAATGGTGGTTTGTGCTTCATCAAATCCTCCTTTACCCAGGTAACGTGTAACTTCTCAGGGTAAAATTTCGTCATGCGACAAGTAAGTGTCACAGAGTCATCGTGTCTTTGATATTGTGGCGCCATAATGGCGGATAAAACGGGAGGTGCTAGACGACAAGACAGAATGTATCGTTATTTCATGATCGTGCAGAGAATACATACAACTGACAATTTAATAAATTTGAAAAACCTACGGATGGCCTTGCCCCATGGAATGTCCTACTCTCAGGTGTAAGTCCTACTGGCGTGACAATTAACCCACTTCCAGGTTAGGCCTGTCCGATAAGGTTACCACCTGTTACCATGACACGATCCCCGATGGATGATTGCGGCATTGTAGGGAAAATTTAAAAGTTATCTAATATCCCAGAAGATTAATCACCTGGGGCCTGATTCATCAAGGCATGCATAGTGTAACCACCTGCGTTTGGTAGTAAACGCACATATTGTCGCTTTGTGCGCACCCAAATCCATCAAGGCACGGATCTCAAGATACGTGCGCTGTTGAATACGGGGGTAAGTCTACTACACAAGACACTACAGGATTCATAAATACCTATGTGGATTATAAATTCGCCAAAGAGCGCACATAAATATAAATATATATATACATATATATTAAAGGCATTACGGATCAAACAGAAAAAAAAAATGTTTTTGTTAAAAACATTTTTTTACTCCTGAAAAACATTTATTAAGATGTTGCCAAAGTCTACTGAACATAAGTTAACTTATTACAGTTGCTCCTGATTGTAGACACATGTTATAGCATACAAGGCTGTCATCACTACTGACCGGGACTTAGACTGGCCCTGTAGCTGGAGCAAGAGAAATGGTAGAAAAACAAGGAACTTTAAGATGCTTAGAGCTTGATTTGGACGTGGCTGCGTGCATTTTAGTTTAACACGCCCCTAGTGTATATTGACTACGGTAAAACGCCCATTCCCCTTCCCGTTCACTCCCTGAAGTCGTAGGCTGAAGTAAGATTCCTTTGTGTTCGAAGACTGAGCGGACAGGGCTGCGTTTATGGATGTATCTCCCGGTTCTGGGTATACGATACACTCAAAATCAGCAGACACGTGCCTCGATGAATCAGGCCCCTGGGTCTATTGTTTGCTTTGCAAAATCAAAACCCTTCACAGATGACAAACACTAGCTCCTGACTGCAGGAATTCCCATCACATAATGAAAAAATGACAGCCGCTAGGTCTATTTATTAAGTCCCAGGTTATTAATAGATCTAGCGCCTGTCTTTTATTTACTATGCAACAGGAGTTCCTACAGTCAGGAGCTAGTGTTTGTTATCTGTGAGGGTTTTTTATTTTGCCAAACATGTTCTGGGGGATTATTTGGGAGAACAGAAGAGGTTTATTTGCCAACCTGGGATTACTTTTATTAGGTGTTTTTTTTATGGACAACAACAGACTATTAGGTATTTTATTAGGTATTTTATTAAGTTTACAAGATTGGAATTCTTAAAGATGAAGAAAGAACCTGGTTGTTGGTGAGTATTACTGAGTTTTTTTAAAATTATTTTAAATAAATGTATTGGTCAAATGAGGTGTGTGGCTTATTTAAATGTTGTGTTAGTGCAATACAAGTCGCAGTGGGTCCATGGTGGCAGGGCATCCTGGCACTTGTGGTTCCCCAAGTGCCAGCATGCCATGGCAGCCATGTAGCACTACAAGCACCAGCATGCCCAAACTGTTAATGGCAGCCTAGGACCTGTAGTGCACCAACACAAAATGGTGTCTTTAATATCAAAATATATTTGATTACCCACACACACCCACCGCCCAGGGGTGTGCGAAGGGCATTAGTGCTTTCAGCACGGAGCTAGGTGCCCCTAGGGGAAAAATGCCCACATTTTTTTTTGCGGACCCCAACTCCCTAGGGAATCCAGCCCACAGTGCCTAGTGCTGGTTCTAGTAAAATCTGAGGGACCCCATGCATTTTGTCCCGCCAATTTTGCTAGTATCAGCACTAGGCTGGCAGCACTAGGGTTACTTTGATTAAGGGGGAGGTGGGGCATGCACGCTCTCTTTTTTATGTGTACCCCTATGTGTGCCGGCTGCTGTATTTTTCATGTGTTTTGGGAGAGCTGCAGTTTTAAGATTTTTAACCTTTATTAGTGTTTGCACTTGTGTTTTATAACCGTTTTGTGCCAGCGGGTCCGGTGCCTGTATAGCCCCCAGGTCTGCCCGTATTGCTTGTTTAAGGACGACATTTACACTGTGCCCATTTTGGCGTGGACAGTATAAGGGTCAGCATCAAAAATATGACCACCGGTTCATACACCCAACTTTCTTAAAAGCTTGTTTGAATATCCAATTTGCAGCCTGTGCTGATATGGATGGATTAGGTATATTTTCTGCAATTAACAAGTGCATAAATAAGTATAGATTGTATTATTTGTCACCATCTGTAACAGCGGTGTGTGTCTGCATGAAGCTGGTGTTATAACGTAGGAGATCTTTATTACAAAGCTCAGTCTTACCTCCGTTCACCTTTAGTCGCAGTTCTTTAGATATGGGCTTTTTCAGAGCAGGATGGTTCACCTCTAATATAAATAACGCATCATTATCTGTAAGTCTGGGAGTTATCTCTATAACACACTGACAACTGAACGACGACATGACAATGAACAGTTTCTTCGAAGTCACAACAGGTTTCATGGCCACCATCAATGGTTTATTATTAGTAGAACCACTTTCCAGCAAAGGTAATTCTTCATCTCCGGCCTTATTACTCGATATTTTTGAGTCTTTAGAATTCCAGACATATATCTCCACCTTGTCATTACCTCTCTTGAGATATAAACATATGTCAAGAGCATTTGGTCTGAAATTGGACACGTCACACGTCAGAGCCGTCCTCTTCATATGAGTCAATTCAGGTTCAGTGATCTCCGAAACCTCAGGTGGTTCTGTCAAAATCAGAAATCATTTAGTTCATTGCAATTTCTAAGTATCATTTTATTTTGCACTATTATCTGGCATCAAGGTCAATTCCGGGCCGATATCTCAACGCAGCATTAAGCGATTTTTGGTAGGTAGGGAGATCCTGGTCTAAATATAGTATTTTCGGGGAAAAAAAGCCATGTTAATCCTGGAGATAAAGTTCTGGGGCCTGATTAATTAAGGACCTTAACTTGAGAAACTTCTTATTTCAGTCTCCTGGACAAAACCATGTTACAATGCAAGGAGTGCAAATTAGTATTCTGTTTTGCACATAAGTTAAATACTGACTGTTTTTTCATGTAGCACACAAATACTTGATAGCTTATTTGTACACTGAAATTTATATTTGTGTGCTACATGAAAAAACAGACAGTATTTAACTTATGTGCAAAACAGAATACTAATTTGCACCCCTTGCATTGTAACATGGTTTTGTCCAGGAGACTGAAATAAGAAGTTTCTCAAGTTAAGGTCCTTAATGAATCAGGCCACTGGTCTGACACAGAAGTACATACAAAGTGCCTGAACCCTCTCCCAACGCAACTAACAAATTAGATGCGTGTTTAAAAGGAATATGGATTCAAATCAAAGCGGATCTCAAGATTCATTTCAATTTGAATCCAGGTGGAAGTGCGCTCTGCCTGAGCAGTACTTACCATACGTAGACACACAGAACAGACTGCAGTATATGCATAAGTGTATGTACAATAAATCAGAAGACATCATTTTCATTTCGTGTCATTTGTGTGCAGATATGAACTTACGTATACACTCAAACTTATAATTACTTACATCATTTTATTTCATACACCAATCGGGGCTTTAGTACGCATGCGCCAGACCCCGCAGTAGCAGCAGATCCACCACTCAAAGCCCATGCAAAGTAGCAGAAGGAATAATGGTGATAAATAGCAGCTTGGACAATATTATCACTACTAATTCATTAGTGCGAAGCTCCATCACGGCCTAAACATTACACATGGTGGGATGGATGAAAGGAGAGCTCGGATATGAAGGAGATAAGCGATTAATAAGATTCATTGTGGCCGTCCCTCTATAAAATCACTTTTTCACACTCCTGGAGCCTTTGCCACAATCTTTACACATTTTAAACAATGTTTCCATTGCACAGACAAAATATAGTCCTTACCTTTCTTATAATGCATGTAGGCGAAAATAATGCATACACCAGTTATCATCAGGATGACAATTGCCAGACATGCCCCAAGTACAGCAGCGTAACTGCTCTGTTGCTCTATGAGATAAAAGGGAAAATGTTGGCTGTTCAGTAACAAAAATATCTGCGTTCCATAAAAGCACATTAATAATTACCCACCTACTGCACAGCCTGGAGAAGTATGAAACGCACAGGCCGAGCTGAACAACGCGAGCTGGATGGCAGTCTGATAGGACGAGGTGACGCAGTCTGCGTATTCAGCTCCATAGAAAGTCAGTAAGACTATAGGCTGCATTCAGCGGTAGCTGCAGCTCATTGGACAGACAGCCATCCAATCAGCTTCACTGTACACTTCTCCAATCAACAGGGCCTGATCAACCACTAGGCTGACCAGGCTGCAGCCTGTGGCGCTGGGTCCCGGGGGGCGCGGCGCTGCGGGTATTTATTTATTTTTTTCATTCTTTCTTTTTTTTTTTCTTCATTAATTTTTTTTTTCGGGGTGGTGGAGGGGGGAGGGGGGCGCCGTGGGGGGTCGCCGCGGGGGGGAAGGTGTGGAGGGCTCGACGATCAAAAGCATTGGTGGTCAGTGGTTAGCAACACACAGCCAATCGCCAGGCTGCCTGTTGTTGTACTGCAGACAGTAAGCAGGACGTCTTCACTTCCTATCTGCTGATCTGAGGAGAGGAGCGACGCTGGCACAACTACAGGTAAGTGAAGGGGGGAACTGCCCTGCATATCTATAGGGAGGGGGGGAACTGCCCTGCATATCTATAGGGAGGGGGGGAACTGCCCTGCATATCTATAGGGAGGGGGGAACTGCCCTGCATATCTATAGGGAGGGGGGGGGGGAACTGCCCTGCATATCTATAGGGAGGGGGGGGAACTGCCCTGCATATCTATAGGGAGGGGGGGAACTGCCCTGCATATCTATAAGGAGGGGGGGAACTGCCCTGCATATCTATAGGGAGGGGGAACTTCCCTGCATATCTATAGGAAGGGGGGGGGTAACTACCCTGCATATCTATAGGGAGGGGGGGAACTACCCTGCATATCTATAGGGAGGGGGGGAACTACACTGCATATCTATAGGGAGGGGGGGAACTACACTGCATATCTATAGGGAGGGGGGGGGGAAACCCTGCATATCTATAGGGAGGGGGGGGACTACCCTGCATATCTATAGGGAGGGAGAGGGGGGACTGTCATGCATATGTATAGGGAGGGAGAGGGGGACTGTCATACCAATCTATAGGGTGGGAGGGGGGGGGGCTGCCATGAAAATCTATAGGGAGGGAGAGAGGTTGATATATATGAAGGAGGGCAGAGGAGGGGGGCTGATATATGTGACTGGGGGAGTTTTGATGTGACGGGGGGGGGGGGATAGCTACAGAGTGGAGGTAAGGAAAATGGCTGCAGCAGGGGTTAAGGAAAATGGCTGTGGGGGGGGGGTTGTGGTTAAGGAAAATGGCTGCAGGGGGTATTTAAAAATTAGAGCAGCTTTGGGGGGCAGAATCTCATGATTGTGTGGTGGTCACATGGGTGGTCTCAGCAATCACTAGAATACTAAATATTAGTGAGATGGGGCTGGTAGAGGTTTGTATTTGATTGACAACAAATATTCAGATATTGCTTATATATGCCTGTCCAATGGGGTACTTTTAGCTGGCCATAATGGAGTGTTTTGTTTTAACTAAAGGGCCTAATCATTCAGGGTTTGCATTTTAATACATTTTTGCATTTTCCAAACAGGACGCCAACTTTCCAGAAGCCAGCGAGAGGATAACAAAGTTGCAAGAGAGAAGAGCAAGAACAGGTAAGAGACAATGGCACAATCTGTCTAAATTTGAATGCTGGAGAATACACCTGAACTATCATATTCAGGAGTGTTCCTATACACCTATATATTCGGAGGAGGGGGGGGCGCTGCGGCCGTATTAGCCTAGGGCGGCCAGAACCCTTAATCAGGCCCTGCCAACCAACCAGTGACAACACCAGCAGTGATGTGTGACTATACTACTCTGTGATACCATATATTGTGCTGTGATTCACATTGGTACATACTACTGAGGAGGAAAGGGATCTAGGAGTCACTAGTTCAGGTGACATACATAAAAGCAGGTAAGTAATGTAACAAAGCAATGAGGAAGGCAAGTCAGATGCTTGGTTGTATAGGGAGAGGAATCAGTAGCAGAAAGAAAGAAGTAATAATACCACTGTATAGGCCATTGGTACGGCCTCATCTAGAATACTGTGTTCAGTTCTGGAGGCCGTATCTCCAGAAGGATATAAATACATTAGAGACTGTACAGAGAAGGGCAACTAACATGGTGCATGGCCTACAGCACAAAACTTACCTGGAAAGACTAAAAGATCTTAATATGTATAGTTTGGAGCAGAGAAGGGAACGGGGGTACATGATAGAGACTTTCATATATATCCAGGGTTATAACAAGGTGCAGGAGGGAAACATTCTACAAAGGAAGAGAAGTATTAGAACACGAGGACATGTACTGACACTGGGGGGAAGAGAAGTACTAGAACACGAGGACATGTACTGACACTGGGGGGAAGAGAAGTATTAGATCACGAGGACATGTACTGACACTGGGGGGAAGAGAAGTATTAGAACACGAGGACATGTACTGACACTGGGGGGAAGAGAAGTATTAGAACACGAGGACATGTACTGACACTGGGGGGAAGAGAAGTATTAGAACACGAGGACATGTACTGACACTGGGGGGGAAGTAGGTTCAGAGGAAATGTGAGAAAAACTACTTCACAGAAAGGGTAGTGGATAAGTGGAATAGCCTCCATCAGAGGAGGTAGAGGGTAATACAGTAGAGCAATTTAAACATGCTTGGGATAGATATAAGGAGATCCTTACAAAGAGTGAAGGCTCAAATAGGGTTGGAGGTTACCATAGGTTATAAAATGGTCAGACTATATGGTTCTTATCTGCTGTCAAATTCTATGTTTCTATACTACACTGTGATACCATATGGACGTCTAATATCTTTATATTTCTTTGCTACCTTCTGATACCACTAATCACTATGGGGTATAATATCTTTCCCAGTTGTTTTCACACCACTCGCACATTCACAACCAGGAATCTGGCCAATACTGCTGTACACTCCAGAGATTTATATAGATATTATACCTTTTTGCACCGTTAGCGTGAAATTTAGAGCAAGTTCGGTCCTCAGTGATCTGTGGTTCACAATACAAGAATATATATCTCCGTCCTCATTCATGTTCCTAAGTTTCACAGACAGAACATTGGTCACGTTGAAGGTTCCGTCTATGTTGGGAACTGGGACAGTGTTACAGGTGTCTCTGTCCAGCGCAGTTCGGTTATAGGACACTTTACTGTACTTCACCCAAAGGACTTTCACAGTCACTGGATAAAAATAGCTGACATAGCATGTAACAGACCTCTCAGTTTTAGGAGTCATCTCTACTTTGGGGTCACTCACGGCACAAGTCGGTTTAGCTGGAGAAAAAGAAGAAAATTTGTAAAATGATAATATGCTTTTTTATTTCACTAACATTTATCTTAATAAGTCACATAAAAACTTAATAATGCCTCTCACAATGGAGTCTCCCAACATTTCAAATGGTCACAGAAGGACACACACACTTAGGGGTATATTTACTAAACTGCGGGTTTGAAAAAGTGGAGATGTTGCCTATAGCAACCAATGAGATTCTAGTTATCATTTATTTAGTACATTCTACAAAACGACAGTTATACCCTGATTGGTTGCCATTGGCAACATTTCCACTTTTTCAAACCCACAGTTTAGTAAATATACCCCTTAGTGTAAAATATTGCCAGCATTCTTACCTGACAACTACTGACAACTTTTGGCCATGCCCAGACACAACCACACCCACACTTTCCAGAGACCAACCCTCAGTTTGCTAAGCCCTGCCCTTACAGACGCCACAAATCAATTATATAAAATCAAGGCTTTTGAAGGTAGATGTGTAACTGATTTTGTTCTAAACTGTTCCATTAGTAGATAGTTCCTCAACACGTCTTCTTTCTTTACAGATTCCCTAAAAGCTGCAGGTCCATCATTCTCCAGATTTTCCCACCAATCGTTCTACCTTCTACAGATTAAATAGTAACCTGTGTCATGATTGTTTTTTCTAAAAATTCCCTTCAAGAGGTTACCAATCGCATGCCTGCTTAAAAAATGTTTATTAAAGAAAGCTATTAACCATGTAGTATCTGTTCGTAGAGTGCAATCTGTCTCCTTGTTTTGGAGAAGCTTCTATACACAATTGGACATTTCTCTTCTACCTCCCATCCCCAATCTAATGGAAAGACGAAGAGAAACAAGACCTATGAATTTAAAGGTCTGGTGGAGTTTGCACGCAACAGTCATGTTGTCAAATCCACGAGCAAAGCTTTGTTATCCATTGTGACCTAAACTTCTTCTACCATTTTCTATACCCTCTATGGTGTCATCTGTTGATACTACCGTCTTTGATCTCAACACTATCTGGAAAAAAAAAAGCCAAGATGTTCTTCTAAAAAAAGAATGCACCTCCTCTATATCCTGGAGAAAAGGGGTTGAAGAGCGAAATATCCACTGCGCAGCACTAAATCAGCTTATAGGGGCCTTTGCGGTAGAGTGGAGGTTTACATAGACCAGCAGTGGAGTTGGGTTGATCAAGGATGTTCCTTGCAGAGCAGGTTCCTAACATTGCAGATCAGAGCTGAAACGAGATTTGCTCTTCTGGATCGGGGTTATTGATATAAGGAAAAGGGGTGGAGGAGTTGAATTTTTAGGGGTGTTTCTTGCTGGACAGAGGGGTGTATGAACATTTCCACTCAACCAAAGAATGTGTATTTAGAATCAGCTCCTCTAAATCACTTCTAATCAATTCATGACAAGAATTTAAAATGAACTGAATTCAAGAACTTCAAGGAGAGAATTCAATAGTTGTGAAGAAGGCTTCAGGGCGCCCAAGAACATCCAGCAAGCGCTAGGACCGTCTTCTAAAGTTGATTCAGCAGCGGGATAGGACACCACCAGTGCAGAGCTTGCTCAGGAATGGCAGCAGACAGTTGTGAGTGCACCTGCACGCACAGTGAGGTGAAGACTTTTGGAGGATGGCCTGGTGTCAAGAAGGCCAGCAAAGAAGTCACTTGTCTCCAGGAAAAACATCAAGGACAGACTGATATTCTGCAAAAGGTACAGGGATTGCACTGCTGAGGACTGGGGTAATGTCATTTTCTCTGATGAATCCCCTTTCAGGACGAAAGGTGAGCGCTACCATCAGTCCTGTGTTATGCCAACAGTAAAGCATCCTGAGACCATTCATGTGTGGGGTTGCTTCTCAGCCAAGGGACTGGGATCATTCACCATTTTGCCTAAGAACACAGCCATGAATAAAGAATGGTATCGAAACATCCTCCAAAAGCAACTTCTCAAAACCATCCAAGAACAGTTTGGTGATGAACAATGCCTTTTTCAGCATGATGGAGCACCTTGCCATAAGGCAAAAGTGATAACTAAGTGGCTTGAGATCAAAACATCAAAATTTTGGGTCCATGGCCAGGACACTCCCCAGACCTTAATCCCACTGACAACTTGTGGTCAATCCTCAAGAGACAGGTGGACAAACAAAAACCCACAAATTTTGACAAACTCCAAGCATTGATTAGACAAGAATGGGCGGCCATCAGTCAGTATGTGGCCCAGAAGTTGATTGACAGCATGCCAGGGCGAATTGCAGAGGTCTTCAAAGAGAAGGGTCAACACTGTAAATATTGACCCTTTGCATAAACTTAATATAATGGTCCATAAAAGCCTTTGACACTTATGAAATGCTTGTAATTTTACTTCAGTATATTCAGCAACATCTGACAAAAAGGTCTACAAACACTGAAGCAGCAGACTGTGTGAAAACCAATACTTGTGTCATTCTCAAAACTTTTGGCCATGACTGTATTTAACACTATGAGTAATTCAAGTTTAAGCCCTGAAAACATCATAGCATATACTCCAAGATAAAGGAAGCGTTATTCGCAAACAGAACATAAATACTGAGGATATTTAGCCACATTCTGCAGATCCTAAGCCGAGCACCAGCTGCTGACATTGACGTGTCTTACCTGGGAAGCTGCCGCCTACTGCCTTGCCATATTCATCATCATCATCACCATTTATTTATATAGCGCCACTGATTCCGCAGCGCTGTACAGAGAACTCACATCAGTCCCTGCCCCATTGGGGCTTATAGTCTAAATTCCCTAACACACACACACAGGCAGACAGACAGACAGATACACAGACTAGGGTTAATTTGTTAGCAGCCAATTAACCTACTAGTATGTTTTTGGAGTGTGGGAGGAAACTGGAGCACCCGGAGGAAACCCACGCAAACAGGGGGAGAATTGAACTCATGACCCCAGTGCTGTGAGGCAGAAGTGCTAACCACTTAGCCACCATGTTACCCATATTGGTGGGCTAGGAGTGTAGCACTGGGCTAAGCTGGGGAGGGGCAGCACCTAACTTGCTCTTTGCTGCAAACACATGTTCTAGCATCCATACGTGACCTTCATCACTATCAGTCGGCACTTACACCAACCTGTAGCTGGTGCAAGTGATACGGCTTAAAATCACGTACCTGAGAGATGCCCAAAGCTTGAATCAGACGCTGCTGTGTGCGCTCCAGCTTGGCCCTTACTGTACACTGACTACCTGCATACGCCCAGTCCCCTCCCATAAAATCTTAGGCTGTTGGAAGTGTCCTTTACGCTCGCAATGTTGTTGCTTTCACTGGTGTATTGTACTTTTCTGGGCATGCACAGTGCAATTATACGCAAAATGCGGCAAATATTGGCATTTACATTCTTTAATGAATCAGGTCCGCTGTGGTCCTGTAAATGTAGCCCTTACCTGACACTTGCACCATGGAGGTAGCCACTTTTTTATCAGGAGTGGCAATAACAATGCATTTATATTTCCCTTCATCGCTGAGCTGAAGACGTTCTATAAACAGACTGGCGTCTCCTTTTCTCAGGTCACTATCTTCTATTTTTGATCCTGGTCTGTTTGGGTGATGTTGGAGGTCAGAATAACGATACACAGATGTTTCTGTTCCATTTATTAATGTTAGAGTCCAGGTCACACTGACAGTTATCAAATCCAGGTCTGTAGCAGGATCGCCGTTTAGACGACAGGGAATGGTCACGTCTTCACCCACGAGTGCATTAATAGTGTTCACTTGTGGCTCATTATTGGTGTCTGGTAGAGCATCTAAAATATGAGACACAAGAAATTATACACTTATCATGTACATTCTGTTACTTGGTGGTGATTAGGCCGATAGTTCCTTATAACCTTATATTCCTGCAATTATTTCCATGCCATGTATAAACTTATTACATCAGTGTGATCACACACACACATACAGAAAAATGCACACACACATACACACACACATTTAAGCCTGCAAGTCGCAATGTCGGGGGTCACTCACATCTGTGCTTCCGACATCACTGAAATGCAGTTAAAATCGATATATTTTGCCTAATGTTCTCTTGGCAGCTGTCTGACCACCTTATAAAGTATTGTTTAGTTGAGGTTTCAAACCAGCCTCCTTCTCCCATTTCAGTCTACTTAGTAATAAGACGTGAACATGATGATTATTGCATTTTAGTGCACATGAAGGTTCCCGCCTTCCCTCCACCCTTATACTGTAAAAGTAAATCTCGTTTCTGGACTTCCCCTCTAAACGGGTACCTACTGCGTACTTTGGGAGAAATGCCTCTATTACCCCCAGCTCTTCCCCTCTGCCTGTGCAGACTTCTCCCCCTCCACAAACTCCACCATCTTGCTGCTTAAACACATGAGCTTCGGCATAAAATTTAAACGCAGTTGCGCAAATTGAGTTGCGTGACGGATCCATGGCTGTTTTTTCACTTAGCAGCAGATATTTTACAAATTACTTTTAGTTGTTTACAGCAGCATCAAGGAAATAAAGGTGCTAATGACATTCACCAAACTATCTCCTAGGTAGAAGTTATATCACATTGTCTTGTCAGACTGGTTCTAAAGGTTGGAAATTTTCAATGAATTCTCAGACATCTGAACTAAAATCAAGCAGAACAGGTCTGACAGCGTTGGAGCCGCTTCGGACATAGTTAAGTTGTTTTTGCTTAAATGTCTAAAATGTATAGAATTCCTAACACTTTTCTGTGCAAACAATAATGTTGATATATGAATTTAGAGCAGCAATCCCACATAGAAGAGTTTTTTTCTCTTCTTTAAATAGCAAGTAAAGGACGTTCTTAGCTGTCCTCCTACAAACAGGGGCGGATCCAGAAGTTAATTGTACCGGGGGAGATTTAGGGGGGGCGATTTAGCCCCGCCCCCTTTTTGACACCTAAGGCTGCTGACGGCTGCACACTATGTGCAGATCCGTTCGGCAGAGAGAGTTAGGGAGAGAGTCCTGCCCGGCTGCTCTGATTGTGTCAATCAGAGCAGTTTGGCAGGACTCTCTCCCTAACTCTCTCTGCTAAACGGATCTGCACATAGTGTGCAGCCGCCGGCAGCAAGCCCCTGCTAGGGGGGGGCGATCGCCCCGATCGTTTTGATAGAAGAATACTTCTCGCTAAATTTGATAAATTCCCAATCCTGCATTTTATTAAAAGTTTTCCTCTCTTAGCCAATCCTTATTCTCCCTTCCTTGTCGCCCATTAATAAAACTAATTCCCTCCCATATCCCATTCTTCCTGCCCCTGTAATACACTGCTTCCCAATATGTTACATTCACCCTCCTTTCTTACATTCAGCCCCCCCCCTCCCCCCTGTTTAGTCGACATCCACTGAATACCCCAGCCTATAACCATGCTAGCTCCATTGTATACATGTTTGGTATATGACACAATACAGTACAGTGAGCTGGTTATTTGTAAATAACGAATATTAATTATAAATATGTGACAGTGTTTTGTTTTTGTTTCTGAAAAGGAGTCATTGGGAGGTAACATTTTAGATTAAGGTAACGTATCTCCTGTTTACAACGTTTGCACTATCTCTTCTTCTGTCATCTAGCTACAGCAATATAACATGAGACTGTACCTGCTCCTGGGTGGAAGGTGAGGAGGAAACAGACGATAGTCCCAAATCCCAGGCTCAGCTCTTTTCTTGGCTTCCTGCTGGATCCCATCCTGATCTCATAACTGCCCTAAGCCCCCTTTTATTTAACTCTTACATGAATCCACTGTGTCCCCACCCTAATCACAGAGACTCGAAGCTGCTCATCTACCTCCGTCCAACACACTAATACTTTTACTTTCACTTTTTAAGTTACAACCTTAAGGAGGAGTAGATTTCTAGAGACTCGAGCAAAGGTTACACCAGTCATTATGATATCTAACTTGACAGAGGACAGAGTCCTGATGGTTTATAAACGATGAGGGATATAGGCCGACTAACCGGCGTCTCACGCAGAGAGCTATTAAAGAAAGACACTGGGACAAGTATTTGGCATTTTAATTTTGGTCACAGCTTTATTAAACATTTCCAAACTTGGCAAACAAGCGGCGTGCAAGGCTAATAAAATTTACCACCTTTTCCAGTTCCATCTGGAAAAATAGGGTGTGTTCTGCCACCCATGTAGGCACATCTACAGCTCAGGGATAAATAGCCTGAGATGCTCCTGTAGAATCCTCTGAGTTATGAATAATTAATATCGTCACTGTAAGTTATTGGGTACAAAATGTAGAAACAAAAGCACATATCTAAGTCGAATGTTCAGTCTAGATCTATACGACAATGTTCAAACTACGAACCATCTCACCCAGATGTGGGAGACAGAGTAGATGTCATATACGAAGGACGAAATGACCGCTCTCCAGCGCAGATAGAGTTTTGTATCTGCTGTGAATAGACAGATGTTCCTGCCTTACTGCTCTGCAATAGATCCCATTTTTATAAAGTGTCTTTCTGATAGAGATATGATTGCTGACCTTAAACGGGGTGAATATTTAATATAGTCACTGTTAGTAGAAATAGAGTTTTGTTAATGCTGACCACCTTAAATGTCTTAAATTAGGGCAGCACGGTGGCTCAGTGGTTAGCACCTCTGCCTCACAGCGCTGGGGGTCATGAGTTCAATTCCCGACCATGGCCTTATCTGTGTGGAGTTTGTATGTTCTCCCTGTGTTTGCGTGGGTTTTCTCCGGGTGCTCCAGTTTCCTCCCACACTTCAAAAACATACTGGTAGGTTAATTGGCTGCTATCAAATTTACCCTAGTCTCTGTCTGTCTGTGTGTTAGAGAATTTAGACTGTAAGCTCCAATGGGGCAGGGACTAATGTGAATGAGTTCTCTGTACAGAGCTGTGGAATTAGTGGCGTCTTTTAGTTATATGGTAAACTAGCAGAATACCCGGCGTTGCCCGGGATTTAAAGAATTTTAAGACACAACTGTGTTACAAAGTGTTTCTCTGAGTTTGAAGAGACCAGTTACTGGATGAAGCGGCATTAAACCATTCCCAATATTTAAGAGATGATCAGCAAACTGACCGTCCATTGTGTTGCCATGCAGAGAAACTCTCATATTTGTGGTTAGTCGCAAAGTGCGAACATGCCTGCAAAGATGTGATGATTTAAGGCATGCATTAATTTCCTCCGCCATTGTTCCTTTTGGAATGACCGGCAATGTTTGTCGAAAATCTCCAGCCAATACAACAGTGACTCCACCCATTAGTAAATCATTGCCTCTTAAAAATTGAAGTGTTTGATTGAGGGCCTGTAAAGCATTTTTGTGTGACATGGTGCATTCATCCCATACAATGAACTGACATTGCTGCAGAATCTGAGTTTTTTCTGTTCGTTTAGTGATATTGCAGACATGAGTTTCACTTCGGGCCAGATTAAGCGGTAACTTGAAAGCTGAATGTGCTGTTCTTCCACCAGGGAGCAAAGTTGCAGCAATTCCAGAAGAGGCCACAGCAATAGCTATATTGGAATGTACTCGAATTTTAGCAAGTAACAACTTGATGAGAAACGTCTTACCTGTTCCTCCGGGTGCATCCAGAAAAAATATATTTCCCCTTTTTTTTGGAACTTCTTCCAAGACATTGTTCCAGACATTCCAGAGTTATGGTCGTTTTAGATGATTTTTAGTTGTTAATCCCCTCGCCACCCCCACCCTTAGGAGTGCTAGGGGTGTCTTGCCCCCACAATATTTGTTGTCAGACTGTAAGTCATATGTGAACCAGGTTTGGTGTAAATTGTTCCAGACATTCCAGAGTTATGGTCGTTTTCGAAGATTTTTAAGTGTTACCCCCCTTGCCACCCCCACCCCGTAATGAATTTCAATTTTAAAATTTTTTAGTTGCCTCCGTCATGTTTTAATACACTCGTATGCAAAATTTCATGATCTTCGCTTGAAAAATGTGGATTTGTATAGAAAGACAGACAGAAGGACAAATTTTCTCTTTTATATATTAGATCTCACTCAGCGACTGCTCGAGCTATCTGTAAAAGATCATATGTGCAGTCTTTTAGTTATATGATATGGTTACCCTCTATTTGTTTGTTTTAGAATTGTATTACTTTGTAGTGTGTGATTATTTGGGGTTAATTCATGAAAGTGGTCACATGGTTATTTGAACCTACGTAAACAGCAGTCTAAGGCTGTTTAAGCCTGTGAGGTTGTTAGCTAGTGAGCATTCTTCTAAGTGAGGATTTTTACAAGTGTAATAACTAATTTAGTTAGTAGAGTCAGAGATATACAAGAGATGAACAGGAGGGGAACCTTCTACCTGCAAACACTACTACATGAGGACAACATTCCACAATCAGCCTAAGCTCTGATTTCCTCCACCACCTGCATTGTTAGCTGCCTGGACACTCCCTGCTGATCTGTCTCTCACACTTATTTTTGGCTGCTGCAGTTTTAATAGGACTTGTTGATTCTACTTATGCTTCTTGTATTCCCAGCTTAAAAACCACACTGTTGCCCCACTTAGCTTGTTTTTTTTTACTGGCTCCCTCTTGTCCTGTGGACTTACATAACCAGCTTAGTACACCTTGTATTATGCGTTATGTTATACTATTGCCATAGGCAAACGGAGGGGAGGGGGGTTTCTAGTGCCTGTAAACCCCCCCCCCCCCCAAGCCTGGGGCACTGTATGTTTGAGGTGGCTGGACCCTGCCCCCGCTTCACACGATTCTGCTTGAAAAGGGAGAGCTGTGTGCACCTAACAGTAGTGCACGCAGCATTGCCCATGTATATTATGGGGATAGGAAGAGTTGGAGAGCAGCCAAGCACTGTCTAATATTATAGCCACGCCCCCTGGTGGTGTGGTGTGGAAACCTTCCTCTACAAATCCTGCGTTTGCCCCTGATTGCCTTACAATCATGTCACTGTCTAATCTAACTGTTATTCTTAACACAACCATCTGGTATCTCTGCTTACCTTGCTGCTTCCTATTACATGGCTCATACTTTACATCTTTTCCTCCTCTTTTCTCTCCTACTACCGCTGCTCTCTCTCGTTTCACTCACCTTTCTTGCTCTCACAATTTCCTCACTCCACTTGTAAGCCCTTACCCTCCTTGATTTCTGGATTACTTTCAACTGTCTATTCCACACCTTCTCTAGCTTTATCATGATTTACTCCTCTCTCACTTCTGTCCTCTCCCTCTATCACCCTGCTTCCCTTGTCCAACCTTTCCTTATTCTTCCTCCTCCACACTCCCCCCTCTCCCCTCTCCCTTCCCACCCCCCTCCCAATTTCACTCCTCTCTTCTCTTCTGTTCCTCTGTGCCCCTGATCTGATTCACTGCCCCCTCCACCATCTTTACCTCTCTCCTCCCTTTCCCCACTCACACCCTTTCCCTCTTGCCCCCTTCGCTGCTCTTCTCTCAGCGTCAGTCTGCTCCTACCTACCTCCTCCCTCTCTTTCCCCCAGGAAATCTATTCCCTCATGTCACTCCTACCTTCTGCCTCTCCCATTCATAAACCCCCTTATCTGCCCCATCTACATCTCCACTCCTCCCCCACCTCTTGCTCCCCTGCCCCTCGTCTCCTGTCTGCTGACAAATCCCCTCTTATTTCTGCTTCTCGTCCAATTCCAACTCTCTCTCCCTGTCATTCCCCTCGCTCCATATCATACTCACCCTTGCAGTCGAGCAAACCAAACAATCACATCCACATCTCTCCTCTTCCCTCTCTTCCACTATCCTGTGGTCTCTGGAATGCCAGATCAGTCTGTAACAAATTGAACTTTATCCATGATCTCTTTATCTCTAGATCCTTCAACCTGCTTGCCATCACTGAAACCTGGCTATCCCCCGAGGACACTACCTCTCCTGCTGCTCTCTCTTTTGGGGGCTTGTCCTTCTCCCACACACCCAGACCTGGGGAACGGCAAGGTGGTGGCGTTGGCATACTTCTCTCCTCCTGCTGCTCTTTTCGGGTTCTTCCCCATGAACCTTCCCTCTCTTTTTCCTCATTTGAGGTTCGCTCTATCTGCCTATTTCACCCACTCCACCTCCGTGTTGCTGTTATGTATTGTCCTCCCGGTCCTGTCTCCCAATTTCTTGATCACTTTGCCACCTGGCTCCCTCACTTTCTCTCCTCTGACCATCCCTCCCTAATTTTGGGGGACTTTAATATCCCTATAGACAATCCCTCAGACCCTGCGGCCTCCAAACTTCTCTCCCTCTGCCCGCCTCATTTCTCTCTCCCGCCGATGTATCTCTGCGGTCTCCCTCCTACAGTCACTACATTGGCTCCTCATACCTTACAGAATTAAATTTAATCTCCTCACCCTCAACTTTAAAGCTCTTAATCATTCCTCCCCTCCCTACATCTCCAATCTCATCTCTACCTACACTCCTAGCCGCCCCCTCCGCTCTGCCTGTGACCGCCGCCTCACTGCTTCACTGATCCCCTCTTCTCACTCTCGTCTTCAGGACTTTGCCCGGGCTGCTCCCCAGCTGTGGAACGGATCTTCCACGTTCCATCAGGTTAGCATCTACTTTCAAAGGCTTCAAGCCCTTAAGACTCATTTCTTTATTCAAGTCTATCAGTCCTCCTTACTTCCTTGTCCTGGCTCTCTCCCCAGTTAGTACCACCCTATTTGTGTCTCCCCCTTCCCTTTAGGATGTAAGCTCTCAGGAGCAGGTCCCTCTTTCCTTGTGTGCTCCTTCTACTATTCCATCACCCCCTGTACCTCTTGGCTGCTTCCCTAGCCCTGTTTTCTTAAGCTTCGGCCTTCTTCTCAGTGATTTCTTCCATTTCTTTCACTCATTGTCCCAGAAATAATTTGATTTGCATTACCCTGTTACCTGTGTCTGTGTGTATATATATTTTTGTTAATTTTTTGTTCTTTCTGTATCATGTTGTGTCATGGGTCACTGTTTTCTGTATATGTCATGTACAGCGCTGCGGACTCTTTGTGGCGCCTTATAAATTAAAGATAATAATAATAATAGGTCTAGATTTCAGTTTCTATTGCAGAAAGAGTTGAGCAGAGATGTGGAGAGTAATTTAGACAAAAGATTTTATTTTGGAGAATGAGATTATTGTAATTCAAGAAGGTAAATTTTAACAAAACAAAACAGTAGGATAGTCTCTAAAATGATGATAGTTGAAAACAATCTTGGAAAAATCTGTTCACCTTAATGACAGTGAGTCTATATAAAATAAATATTATTATTTTTTAAATGCAAAATATTAGATACAATATCGGACAGTAACATAAGTTACAATTTTGGCATCAACCGATACAATATCCTCATTCCAAAACTATGGTTTGTAATATTTTTTTTTTTGTTAAAAATCAGCATTTCATTAAACCTTTATTTTCACTCTGAGATACTTTTCGGCATTCACAGTTTGATATTTTTTTAAAGCCAAAAATGTCATTTATTTTTATATTCAAATTTATTTTCTACCAACTTTTACGTATAAATGCATAATTCTGACATCCATGGTAGGTTTACATTAGTAATACAAATTTACAATTTACAACTAATAGTTTTACAACTGTGTTCTATATTTTATTGTGGGAGAATATTACACGTTTTTTTGCCAACTTTTGAGAATATCCTTCATTGTCACTGTCTGTAGACAATAGTCCTCCAAATCACACGTTGCGCTACAGCATCTGTAAGAGACACCGTCTGGTAAATGTCCGGTCTGCAACCTGTTCAGTACTCTATGGTTAATTCACTAGCTGGAGTTTGTAGGACTATATGTCAGTTAAGTGTGTCTGCAGTTACCTAGCGCTAAGACGTAGCAGTCGCCATATTTCCGTAGACAAAGAATCATAGATTTCTACGGGGAAGGCTTCGCCAAAATGGCTCCTATAAAAGTGACGGATGTGGGTTTGATTGGAGTTTTGTGTCATATTAGTCAGCGGAGGTGACCCCTGGTGGCAGCGAAGGATGGGCGCTCATCTGGTGCGGCGGTACCTGGGGGATGGCGAACCCGACCCGAAGACCCTACCGGCCAGCCCGGTGGGCCCACAGTTCGAGGAAAGGGGTACATGGTGCACCCAGCCACCCCATATTAATGTACAGAGCCCCCTCCTTATCGAGCAGGGACCACCGTAGTGTCAGTGTCCCCCTCCTCCATTATCCATGTACATTAAATATAGTTGACCTCCATGGGTTGGGGAACTAAAAGTCCCAGCATGTCAGCCATGACCAAGTACGGCATGCTGGGTCTTGTAGTTCTACAGCAGCTATTGAGACACTGGTGGTCAGCCATATTATCATCTCTTGCTCCTGTTATTTTCTACTTATTACCCTATAGAATAGGCTGGTGGGGCATGCTGAGCCTTGTAGTTCCACAGGTCAGGTAGGTCTACCCTATAATCTGACCCAAATCCTTCTATCGGTTGTGGCCTTGTTCTTCTATTTTGTCTGATTAAAGCTATTTTATTAAAGTTTGTTAGTATGTTAAGTGTTTCTCTTTGGACATTGGGAGGTATACTGTAGTGCCAATCACTATTATCCCAGATGCAGGTTCAATTATGTTGTAAAATATAAAATAATAATAAATTGATATTTCAAATATTCCTTTTACAGGTGCAATGAAAGTATTTAGAGGCTTAATTAGACTCGGGGGTATATTTTCTACACAGTGGTTCCCCCACTGATTTTCCACGGTTTGTCATAATTTTCTTAAAACGACAATTTTATTGAAGACCAGTCCCAATGGGCTGTCTTTAATAAAAATTGCCATTTTAACAAATGTCAGGAAATAGCCAAGAATCACCGGTTTGTTGAAACCGCCGCTTAGTAAATATGGAGTGTCTGGGCTATGTAGTGACTTTTGTATCATGAGACCTGCCATATCTATGAAAGATGATGACTATTAATTGCATCACTTGTATCATATACATTGTTGTTGGTTTCTATAACAAAATGACATCTATATCTGTTTTACTGGCTAAATCTGTATCATGTTCTTCAAACATCCCCCCAAATCTGTCATTTTTATTTTGATATCAGGTATAATGCACAATGTTCCAGACACTTGTCCTTGAAGACTTGCAATATAATATTTCTTGCCTGTGACACAATGAGACAGTCACTTGTCCAAGGTCACAGCTGTATGCGGCTATGTGTCCAATCAAACTAACAAAACAAACTAATTATGTCTGTCCAGTTCAAGTCCATGGTCTATTTCTGTTAAGTGTTGTGTTGGTATTTCATGCACCTAGGTACTAGGTATATAATAATAACAGAGAGGTGGAGTAGTTTATGTATTTGGATAGCCGTGGTATTGTTTCCCTTTGAGGTAAGAAGTAAACGCGTAGTGCAATCCTATAGCTCTTCTCCTCTCAATATAGGGGTTATATAACTCCTGCTGTTCTGTCATTCAGTGATGGTCGCTACCCAGGAACAGATGAACCTTGCTCAGCTGCATGTGAGGCAGAGAGACTACTGCGCTCATCATCTCATGAAATTCATGAAGTGTAAGAGAGACATGTGGCCGAATATCTTCGCCTGTAAGCACGAGCGCCACGAATGGGACTACTGTGAGCACGAAGAGTGAGTATAGGTTTGAGTTACTCTTGTTTTGTGCATATATCAGGGGGTCTTTATGGAGACTGCAGTGTAAATAAACTAAAAGCCAAGTAGGGAGGGGTGAAGAGGAGACTACTGCGACAGTTCATTGATAACACGTCTCCTCTGTCTTTTTTCTCTTTCTATCTTCTAGTTACGTGCTGCGAATGAAGCAATATGAGCGGGAGCGTCGCCTGTTAATGAGGAAGACGCAGAAACAGACAACAGAAGCCGCATAATATCCACAATCTTGTACTTTATAAAGGGAGGATTAATTATAAACGCTTTAAAATAAAGATTTCTGCTGTGATCAGTCTGTTATCCTCATGTCATTGTGATCAGTCTGTGGTGTTCCATCCAAGAATGTATTAAAATCAACCTGATACTTGTACACAGTCAAAGCATTTGTTTGTTCTGCCCATGTAGCGTTCATGAGAATGTAGCCTATCCAGTCACTAGGAGGCAGTCCCCTGAATAATAGTCACGCCATCATCATCATCAATTTATATAGCACCACTAATTCTGCAGCGCTGAACTCACATCAGTACCTGCCCCATTGGAGCTTACAGTCTAAATTCCCTAATATAGACAGACACACACACACACAGAGAGGGGGAGAGACTAGGGTCAATTTTGATAGCAGCCAATTAACCTACCAGTATGTTTTTGGAGTGTGGGAGGAAACCGGAGCACCCGGAGGAAACCCACGCAAACACGGGGAGAACATACAAACTCCTCACAGATAAGGCCATGTTTGGGAATCAAACTCATGACCCCAGTGCTGTGAGGCAGAAGTGCTACCCACTAGGCCACTACGTCACTGGTTCGCCCCATAAAATACTTCCTCCAGTGAGTAGGTGATGGGTCCACTATTAGTGGCTGGCCATGCAATAAGTGGTTTAGTGGGTCACCTACAGATCACAGGTTCAGTGTAAATGGCAGCGTACATATTGCACTCTCATGGATCACATTGGACCTGCATCCCATTCGAGTCCATCAAGACAATGTCAACCCGTTCCCAGTGACACAGATGCACTTACGATTGGGTTACACACACGCATATTGTATGTATGTTACACAAACCCATAGAAGCGCTTCATCCCTCCAATCTTACTCTGTCTATCCCTGGGCTTGTCTTCCCTTTGGCATTATGCACCCGCTTATAGAAGTGGGCTACCATCAGGTAAAAACCTACCTACATCAGTCCTGGAATAAAGCACTTGGTGAACATCGTTGTCCTACTGAGAACTGGCCGATTCAGCCATGGGATCGTTTTCTAGGACTGTGGTCATTGCTTGAAAGTAATTAGAACAATCATAGAAAAGTCTATTTTTTTCTGTTTTCCCCTATGTAGTACTAATAAGACATACAAAATAGGCATGATGCACATTAATAATATCATTTGAATTATTACCGGGTAAGATAATTGCTGGTGCGTGGAACTTTTGAACAGCCGGATCCTACGCTTTGCCCACCCTAATGTATGGCCAAGTCAGACAGAGATCTTAACATTTGGCTATCGGGCCAAGCGTCAAGAAGTTGTTGGCTTAATGTCTTCATAAATAGCTATAGCAGCAGTGACGTCTACAGGCGATAAGAGGGTACTGACTGAGAAACTAGAGAGGAAATTCTGTGTTCTCTGCATAGGAAATCTAAAGGGATACTTTATATTTCTCTGCGTTGGATATCTAAAGTATCCCTGCAAAGATCCCACAATAATCTATGCAACTAAAATCATCACACATTTATATTGCTTCACAAATATTTTATATATTACTGATTGGAGAGTGACAGGTGTGTGGCTAGTGCTTAAACAGATTACAGGGTGTTGTATGCTATATACTCTGTTTATCTTGTAACACTACAATTATAAATGTGAGGTTTTCACCTCTGGCTAATTGAGGCTGGGTCAAGTGTTAAACTTTATGATGTTGGCTGTGTTTATTGCAACTGTACCCCAAACTCTTAAAACAATGAATTGCATGAGCCCAAAATATAAACATGTGCTGCTGAACACTATTATTTTCACCTAATGGAAGCTGTGTTTCCTCATGACTATTTTGTTTATGCTCAAACAAGGAAGAAAAAAAAAAAGTAAAGAAAGTAATTTAAAATGGAAAGTACCATCTTATAATATATAGACCTAAAATAGCTTTTATTCATAAACAATTAGAGATACCCATTCATGACCAGGACAAAGTTTCAAGACAGCGAAATATAAAGATAAATAAGTAGTATTTGTGATATTTGTGATTATAAAGTTAGCGATAAGTGATTAAATTAGTTATGTGGTTGTGAGTTTTTAACAATCACATTTAGTCTTATTATTTCTCCCCAATTGCTCCCTTAGGGAGGTTATAAAGTCACATTAATTGTTTTTTTTTATCCATTGTTCCCTATGGTTCTTATTCACCAAGAATCCTTATGGCTCAGTTATTTATCAAGATATATTATTTCTTCATATATCTCACTGGACACCAGGCCGTGCTCCTCAGACACAGTATCAGTCATACATATATTCCAGCTGAAGCTGTAATATCTCTTAGCTGTCCAGTCCCTACATAAAGCTGATAGTTCTATATAAGGTGCATTGTTATCTCATATAGCTCAGACCCTCTCACACCACAGACAACATACATTTCACTTAATGCTTGTTCAAGCCAAACATCTGAGAAGTGTCAGGATCTCCCTTTTCTGTCCTATCTCAGCCAATCAGAAACTTCCCACCTGGGATCAATCAGTGAGAGGGTTTCTCTCACTTACTCCAGATTAACCCATTCTGACTCATTATATCAGGGAAACAGAGATCCACAATATCACCTTCTCTCAGCATGTAAACCTGAAACTGTTATGACTCCCACATGATAAGCAGTATATCAGTATAATAATATGCTGCTTATCTCATTAGTACAGCACAGTCTATCATTATCTTATATACTGATGGTTACATCTTGCTATGCACAATTATTTTCCTTTCTCTGCTCCAGTACAGAGTGTTTTTTCTCCCAATAAATATACAATCATGACCAAAAGTTTTGAGAATGACACAAGTATTGAGTTTCACACAGTTTGCTGCTTCAGTGTTTTAAGACCTGTTTGTCAGATGTTGCTCTGGTAAACTGAAGTAACATTACAAGCATTTAATAAGAGTCAAAGGCTTTTATTGACAACTACATTAAGTTTATGCAAAGAGTCAATATTTGCAGTATTGACCCTTCTCTTTGAAGACCTCTGGAATTCGCCCTGGCATGCTGTCAATAAACTTCTGGGCCACGTACTGACTGATGGCCGCCCATTGTCTAATCAATGATTGGAGTTTGTCAGAATTTGTGGGTTTTTGTTTGTCCACCCACCTCTTGAGGATTGACCACAAGTTCTCAATGGGATTAAGGTCTGGGGAATTTCCTGGCAATGGACCCAAAATTTCAATGTTTTGATCCCAAATCACTTAGTTATCACTTATTCCTTATAACAAGGTGCTCCGTCATGCTGGAAAAGGCATTGTTCATCACCAAACTGTTCTTGGATGGTTGGGAGAAGTTGCTCTTGGAGGATGTTTTGGTACCATTATGTATTCATGGCTGTGTTCTTAGGCAAAATTTGTGTCATTCTCCAAACTTTTGGCCAGGACTAAAGGTACTAATTCAGGTTTGATGTATCACTATTTGCTATCGCTATTTTTCTTATTAAAAAAAAAAGTCAGGATTTTCTCTTATATATTATTTCAATACCTTTTATTGTGTTTATTAATCCAGTCTTAATTCTGACCATTATATAAAATAAATTCGTCTTTTATCCCAAAATAGTATTCCTATAGTAGAGTATTCATATAGCATAGCTTCCCATCCTCTTTCATCAGAAAAGATTTTCAACATTGTCATCCTTTATCTAAGATTGCTGCATTCCCTGATAATGTTCCAACAATAATGATACGTTATACATTCTCCCTTTATCTTCAGAAGTCAAACCAATCCCACTGACATCAACATGAGTAAGTAAAGCCTGTAAGGGGATTTGAACTTGAGCTGTAGACCATGTACTCATATCATTCAGCTATTAGTTCAGTGAGCCACTTGCTGCTTCTATCAGGCTATTCAGAGACAACAATCATACATTCATGTCTATTGATCTCATTATTGTCTTATGTCATTTCCCTATTAATTCAATATCCTAAACCTCAAATCACAACAAAAAATGTTCTTAAACCAAATATACAGTGATTATTATTGTGAAAAATTATTGTTTGTTAAATTTCATTTATTTTTATTTATTATGTACTCTATTTAATTTTTATATTTATTTTTTTTCATTAGTAAACTAAATGAAAATTAGTGAATTATTATACAGTCATTTCTTGCAGAAACAATAAGATCTATTTTTTTTTTTTAATTAAAAATAAAACTTTCATTTAAAGGTGACTAAGGTGTCCTATCTCATTCATTTTTCTTGATTCTGTGAGTGTTTTAATGTGTTTATTCTAATGTTGGTTGATGATAATGGTATATGCATAATGTTCACATTTATGTATTTTCTTATTTCTCTAATATATAGCCACCGTATTTCTATATGTCTCTCCAGATTTCTTTATTAATTAGTAAAATCTAGGTCCTATATCTATACAGTTCCCCAATCTGACTGAATAGGACAATTTTAATTATTTACATCAATCTTTATTCAGAAAAACGTCAGATCTTCGATAGTCTGACTATACAAATGCTATTATCTCTCACCCTTCTAAATATGAGGTTTATAGTCATTCCTTTTAGACTATTCATCAGAATTATCATTCTAGTTTCAAGTCTCAATAATTCCCCATCAATATGTCCCCCTCTAATGCCCAACTGAATCTGTTCCTGGACATAATTTTACAAATCTTTCGTATTACTGTTGTTTTATTTTAAATGTTGTGCAACACTTGAGATTGGTTTGTACTTGGCTATATCCCTTGCCGCGTTTCTGATATTTCCAAAATACATTGCTTGAGCAATCTATTGGTCTTGCCAATATAGACTTTATCACAAGGACATTTTAATCAGTTGACAATTTATAAAGCTTTTTATATTACACTTAATCTGGTATCTTTCAGCATTTTTTGCAAAAGGATGCATTGCTAAGCTGAATTCTGAACTGCGGATTTGGTGTACCCCTAATTACACTTACAGCTTTCTTTTAACACAGCCTACCTAGTTATTGCATTATCATCCAACTCATGAATACTTCTACTAGATTGGTTTTCATTACAATATAGGGTGAACTATCCATGATTTATTACAAACACAGTGATGTATGCATTGGACATACGCACTATTAATCTGTCTCCATTGCAATGTACCTAAATATTAAATTGAAAATTAATATTATCAACATAATAAATTTTGCAGTATGATGACAGTCGCTGTATTATATTATAAAAGGATAGTTTCTCCTCTAATGAGGACTTGCTGCAGCCTTAAGTTATAATAGACCAGAACTTGGCGACCTATGCTCCCCAGATGCTGTGAAACTACAATAGATGTCAACATTTAAAAATATTTTTCAGGGCCCCTGATGCTGAGGCTGTGAATCAGCCAGTCACAGAGATTCTTGCCAAACCATGGTGCACTACAATATCCATCATGATAAGTTTGCAGAATGTATTATTAACTTTTATCCTAACCTGCAAGCTCGCTGCCTAGGTGTGATCCTGGACTCAGAACTATCCTTTATTCCCCATAATGATTCTATCTTTAAATCCTGTTACACACACCTAAAAAACATTTCCAGAATACGCACATATCTCACACAAGACATTGCAAAAACTTTAACTCATGCACTCATCATCTCCCGCATTGACTATTGCAATTTCCTTCTTACTGGTCTTCCCCGAATCAGACTCTAATCCCTACAATCTGTTTTGCACAAAGCGGCTAGATTGATTTTCCGTGCAAATCGTTCTTCCTCTGTGGAGCCGCTCTGTCAGTCTCTAAGTTGGTTGTCTGTTTATTACCGAATCCAATATAAAATTCTTCTACTAACATATAAGGCCGTCAACAAAATTGCACCGACATACATCTCCTCACTTGTCTCAAAATATCTCCCAAATCGACACCTCCGTTCTGCACAAGATCTGTATCTATCTTCAACTCTCATCACATCCTCCCATTCCCGGTCACAGGACTTTTTTCAGGCTGCACCCACTTTGTGGAATTCCCTCCCTCGCACAGTAAGACTTTCCTCTAGTCTTCAAACCTTCAAGCGTTCTCTGAAAACCCACCTCTTCAGACAAGCTTATAATATTCCTCAACCACCCTCTTAATCTCCCTAGGTTACCCTATTACCACCCTCTACACAGCTAACACAAGACAACAACCCTCTGATCAACATAGTTGTGTGACTGATCACACAGCCCACTCAATACATTTTACCTTTGCATTCTAGCTGGACCAATATGCAATATGTAGCACTTACCCTCATGTATCAAACTCCCATTGTCCCATAGATTGTAAGCTTGCGGGCAGGACCACTTACCTCTCTGTATGTATTACCTACTATCGTACTATTACTGTGTTTGTTCCTAATTGTAAAGCGCAACAGAATTTGCTGGCCCCATATAATAAATTGATGATGAAAGCTCTGAGTTACTACGTAGCTCTGTACATTGAGGGGACCATATTACAAATTACATATCTTGACATGAAGCAGAAGGTAAAGGTCACCATGCCCACATGACCTTTCAATCTAAGAGGCGTGGGGAACACATGATACATAAAGTGGTAGAATAATAATTGTAACTGGGGATGGGGAAAGTGCAGATAGCTATTGTTAGGCAGCAGAGTAATCAGCCTTCAATAATAAGTCATTGGTGACTGGCATTTCTGTGCAGCTACCGCTGGTGTAGCGCTGTGGGATAGAGGAGACACAAAACATCAACCAGTCACTGTAGAAATCAAAGAGCAGCTGCAAACGACCCCGACATCACCATTTATCATAAGTTAGATGTGTCCCTCTACTGGTTTTAGAGGAGGCTTCTGCTCTGAGCCGGCACCTTGTGGTTATCTGTCAGTTTGGAGTAACGGTGTTTATCTTTAGCAGCGCAGTTGGTGCTGGAAATAGAGCCCGGACAGTTGTTCCCCATGATTTTTGGTGGCAGCTGCTGTCGCCAAGGAGGAAGCGAAGATCACCAAAGCAGGGACAGAGATGGCAGCAGCGATGATAGCTGAATCACTGGGGTGGTATCCAGCACATCTATATAACCCTGTCCTTGGTGTGATGACTTCCTGACACTACTACAATAAGTCCCCACACCCTGAACAAATTTTGACTGTTTTATATTTATGGGAAGACGATTGGAAGGTCGGGCACAGAGATGATCTAAAGTGCTGACATATCCGACTCTCCTCTGCATCCAAACATTATAAAATGTTAATATGACGTTTTGTTTTTTTTTTGCATTTTATTACTTAAATAAATATTAACCTCTAAAGCCCGAAGATAAAGAATAGATATAAGAATTGCAACCAACATGCAGAAAACAAGAGGAACTATACTGTGCGGTGGGTCAGTATTGGAAACAGGGACATTTTCATAGGGAAATTTAAACCAGGGACTGTCAACTATGAAGTACAAGTCCCCTCATGACTCTATCTCTGTCTCTTGTGTGTGTGTGTGTTTATACATGCTCTGACAACCTGTGGCTCTCCAGCTGTGTGAGAACTACAAGACCCAGGATAACCATAGCCTCCAAGGTTACTATTTATGCAGACTTAAGTAAGGTGGTGGGACTACAAGGCTCAGCATGATCACTCACACTGCACTAATATATATATATATCTATATCTATATCTATATCTATCTATCTATCTATCTATATATATATATACACACACACACACACACACACACACACACACACACACACACACACACACACACATATATATATATATATATATATATATATATATATATATATATATATAAAGTAATCAGTGGTTCTGCAGCTGTGGTGAAAGTAATTACAAAGACTGCGCAGGACAAAGTGATTCATGGGATGACTGTACTTAAATCTGGAATCTTCCAGAGATTTTCCAGCTTTGTGGTGACACATTTTTGACATTCCAAGTCTCCAGTACAGGGGACATATTGTTGTCGCTCAGCGTGTACAAACCTATGGGGTCTGGTCTACGGGAAAATGGCCGCGTCCAAGACGACCTGGGGACATTTTTTTAATCTGAGTCTCAGCTCTAGCCAATGTCAGCATGTTGTTGTGATTGTGAAAGGCCGCTCCCCGGGCTGTCCTACTCCCTCCTCCCCGTGTCCCTCACTCTGATCCCCGCAGGAGGAGCACTGGGAGCTGGTCCTGGCTGGCAGAGATGGGGCTGTGTCTGCCATGTTTGGGGGGTGCAGCTGAGGATGTGGTGGAGACCCCTGATCCTGTGAGTAGGAAACCCCTCCCAGAGGGGGTGTGTGATTGGGGGGTGTCAGGAGGAAGGGTGATTGGCACCTGTGCAATAATCTCACCTGCAAACCTGAAGGGTTGTTCCTTCCTTGCAAAATATGTGTGAGGTGCAGAGCTGTCAATCATCCACATTACAGTTATTTATCTATAATAATTAGGTTCTGGTTACCCCTTAGTGGCAGACACATTCCCTGTAATTAGCTTCACTACACCACTTGTATTGATCTAGTGTAAGTAAGATTCAGCTGACTATTTAATTTAGCAGATTATTGTCGCATTGTCTTTTTATATGACTATAAAAGCAATGTGCATTTAATCATATTTTTTTTTTTCTGCAATCCGAGCTCATTGGAATTTGTATTTTTGTTTTTATTAAGATTTATTTTCACAGATATTTTCAAATTAAATGGAATTTGAAATGATAATAAACTGTTGTTGTTTATGGAAGAAACATATATATAGGGAGGGTACAGAGTACTTTAGTAGAAATGCTCACCAAACACACAAGCTAACTAACTTCCTCGTCTTAGCCTCATCACCATCATCACCATTTATTTATATAGCGCCACTGATTCCGCAGCGCTGTACAGAGAACTCAATCACATCAGTCCCTGCCCCATTGGTCTAAATTCCCTAATATAGACACACACAGAGGGGGGTATTCAAATGTCGGCGGAAACGTCGAAAATCCCGCGGTCCGCGCACTATTACCGTACGTGGAAAAACCGTTACTACGGTAATTTTCTCGATGGATTTCAGCCGCGAGCTGAAATCCAGCTAACTACTACCGTAATAGTAGTTTTTACGCGGTGGGATTTCTCAACAATTGAATACACCCCAGAGAGAAAGAGACACGGATCAATTTTTGATAGCAGCCAATTAACCTACCAGTATGTTTGTGGAGTGTTGGAGGAAACCGGAGCACCCGGAGGAAACCCACGCAAACACAGGGAGAACATACAAACTCCACACAGATAAGGCCATGGTCGGGAATTGAACTCATAACCCCAGTGCTGTGAGGCAAAAGTGCTAACCACTTAGCTACCATGCTGCCCATATTGTATTGCTGAGGTAATATGAAATGTAATTCGTAGACTCAAGTTCAGGCAAATTTAGAAAAATGGAAGGCCTGCCTAATTTATTATAATTGTTTTTTTGGGTGACTTTTGCTCAGGTCATAAAATACTTTTTTACCTCCAGGGGGAACAAATAAAATAAAATCCGTTCTAAGAAATCCTCCCTGTTTATCCGTCTACCTATGGTGAATACGGAGTCGAAAGTGTAAAAATGTATGATTACGTCATAATGGGGTAACATTTTATCCAGAAACCGCTTCCACTCCAACCAAATAAAATCAGTTGAGTGATTTTTTGATAAAATTTACCCAAATAGATGATAAATTGTTGGAACAAGGTGCTTATGTAGTTTTCTTCGTGCACTCGTTCCTTCCAGTATGTTGTATATTGCACCAGGCCCTCTGTTGCACCGTATAAGGAGACAGTATAGCTGCTTAGATTTGGAATAATATTCTCATTGCAATGTAAGGGTGACGGTAGTGAGGTTTGGTTGGTGTCTGAGTCAGCTGATTAGGAAGGCAATTGCTCATCCTGCAATTCCTGTTGCTAAGCTGCACAGCACCATATGTCTGAGGGATCCGGGCTGTCTGTGTAACCGAAAACCTTAATTGTTTAAATGTCAGGAGCTGCTTCGTAATGAAAACATGTGATGCACGTATGGAATTCTGTTTAAAGAAATGGCTGTATCTACCAAATTTATTGTCTAGTGGTTTCCCCCATATCTGCACACGAGACAGCCATTCTACTGTGTCAACCATCAATTTATTAATATTTACAAGACATCAGCCTATCGGTTTACTAGGAAATAGTGATATCACAGAGAAGTGTGGCTTCAGTTACTAGTCAATGGATAGGCTGCTGTCTTGTAAATAATAATTTAGCCCACAAAATGGCTTCTTCAAAGGTAGGGCGTGCTAGTACCTGCGGTTCCAGAACATAGGTTACCTAAGTCTGACTTAGATTGCAAGCTTTTTAGGTCAGAGATCTCTCTTTGGTTTCACAGGTTTCATGATCAGCGTTCAGAAACTGAAATAGAAAGCTTTAACTTTCATACACCTAAAAGGGATGTTTTAGTCAAACATTAGTCATTTTGGATAGATTATATTTTTTTACAGTATATCTATCATCAGAATGAGCACAGACTCCTGTACGCTCGGTTGCGTATGGGAGAATGTACCGTCTTTAGGCAGTGCCGGTATTATAACTCTGTATATAAATGTTTATTTGTACAAGCGTTAATGTTTTGTTATCATTAATTCCCGCAGGACCTGAAGAGGAGACAGTTAGCAGAAGCCGCGGAGAAGAGACAGATGGAAGTATGAATTTTACTCGGCTATGCAAAATATTTATGCCGATATATCTCTAGATGTCTGTAAACACAAAAAAATTACTTTTACAGGAAAAGAAACACTATGAGGGTTATTTACTATCAGTGAAGTTAGATACAAATCTACACTAAGCCACAACATCCAATTAGACACTCCTTATAGTGTGTAACTTCCACCAGACATTCATTTTATTTTTCGTTAATTGATATTTTTTTGCACATATGTAATAAAAATAATTCACTTGTTGCAAGATAATTATAGTTAGTTTGATGCTATTATATTACTTTGGTACGTGAACATACAGTATTGCCATAAATATTCTTTAGCTCATCTCTGCACACTGTTGAACACAATTAAGAGGATATTGAAGTCGTGAGATATTGCTTTGTAGAAGATGCCACTGAAGCAACGAGAAAGGTGGAGCAAGATGGCGGAGTCATGTGATGTAATACAGGCTAACCAATGAGACACTTGCTTTCATTATTAACCTGCGTTAGATTGATCAGAGCTGATATTTAATTGGTTTCTAAGGGGTACAGTACGGTTGTATAATTTGTACCATGTTATTAAAGAGCATATAGCCGGAATCTACATTTTAATAGCTCTTTTAATCGGTATGACCTTTGGGCACATTTTTTCCATGTATGTAACGTAAATCCTAGTGTGGTTCTTATTTCAATGAAGATATTGAGTGACATCATTTATAGGCTGTAATAATATGAGTGACTTCCATTTACAACGCCTTTGAATCTGGAAAATGCTTCTGATGCTAATAACGAGTATATTTTATTTTTTAGGTGTTACTAAATCAGAAATACTTTCATACTGTGTAAATTAAATATACTCTTTAAATTTAAATGTATCTTTGTATGATAGAGCAGTTCTGTTAACTCAGAAAATATTTACTACATGCTTCCATATACATTGCTAGTTCCACCCAGTGTGAGACATCATTCTTCCATATCCCCAATATATGTCGCCGTTTACGTGTGTACGTGTTTGATCCTGGTGTAACTTCATTTCTCACCTGTGAAAGGCTGCCGCTCGGGGCATCAAGAACCCAAATTCAGTGGACCAAAAGAAAAAGAAAAAGGAAGAGGTTGAGAAGATGATGTCTGAGACGGCGCCCTCTGGTGGTGGTGGGGGAGGACTGCGGGTAGGTGATACAATGCTGTATTGTATATCAAACGCTGTCACCAATGATTCCATAACACCCTGTACGTGAAAGAGGCGAGGGACAGGTCTATCCGCCTATCGGTCAGCGGGACTTGTTTGCATTACGCACACCGGGTCTGTTAGCTGTGTAGATACTGTGCAGAGGGATATAGTTGCAGATTAAATACAAGGGAGGTATTTTTAAATTGTGGCGCTTTCTTAATTTTAAAAATCAGTTTCTAAAGTTCTGAACAACCGAACTGAGAAATGAGTGACAATAAACGTATTAATGATATTTGTAATGAAAGCGTTCTATTGGCTCAGCAGATATGGGGTCTGGATGTACTGGAAGTGAAAGTGAACGGGTTAGAAACCTAGTTCATGTCCGGGCCTGGGCTGCTGTCCTCTGTTGTCGTCTCCTCTCCTGTATTGGGCACTAGTGGAGAGTAATCTGACTTCTTCCTAAACGTTTGCCGATGCTGTGAGCGAGAGGGGCAGGTGACAGTTTTATCATACGCCCTCGGAGCGCAGACCGCCCCGGCTCCCCCCATCGGTCCCTCAGATTCAGTTGCTTTATGTGAGAGGTGAATGTGCATCAAGAGAAAAGCTTATTAAAGCAACAGAATTAACCGTCACTAGAAAACCGAAATCACAGTCCCGCCTAATTGCTACAATCCCCGACTTTAGAACATCGTGTCTGGGCATTCCATGTCGGGATGTGATTGTGGCGGTGAGCAGACACTTTCCATTATAAATACAAGGGAGTGAGGAACCGAAATAACAAAACCTCCACTGTAAGTTAAATGCAGTAGGAGCAGAAAGTAGCCACTTGTCTATTTTTCGATTACCATCCCCCCTCCGTATTCATAATAACTGCCCCAACCCTATTGCATGGAATATATCGGTGAGAAGCCCTATCAGGGTAATATTGTTACCCCAAAGCAACAGGGGGCAAGTGCCCGTTTGACTAACTAGATGGGATAGCCCGCCCCTCTCCTGTCTTTTGTTTTTATACCACATGTGGCACCTCCTACAGCGACACACCAAAGCCCTGATTGAGAATGGGGTGTACACCCGCTTACGTAGCTTTTTGGCACTTAAGACTTCTTGTGCTTTGGGGAGGGTCGAGGTGTTCAACATACGTCGAGTACAGTAAAGGAATGTTCAAGCAGTTGCGCACGTATTCAGACTGGTCGCAGGTACAACTGATAAAGAGATTTTATTTGCAGGTTGGTCAGGGGCCGGGGTAACTAGCGAACTCCTTCTAATTACAGTGTCTCGCAGACGCTTATTGGGAGCAAAGGTCGTTTTTCTTTTGTACGCATATTGGTAAGGTGTTCCTGCTGTATTAGCTGCATCGTTCAAGTTTATATGATGCTTTGTAGCAATTGCATTTGTAGTATGTAAAATAAAAGGTTTTTGTACATCTTGGCAAGTTGGAAGTAGGTGTCTGCTGTCCAGCGGACACTTCTTCTACTCTGAGTACCGGATACGTACGGATCCACTTGTGTGCGACTTTTTGAAGTTACTTCTGCCTATGGTTGTGTTACACTATGAATCAGCCCCTGAGTGTTTTGTGTGCTGCCGTCCTTATATTCTGCATGACTCAATTAGGAGAGGTCTCTGCTGCCCCTCTGTGGCGTAGCAGTTGCATGAAAAACTTTAGAGGTGCAGAATTTCCAATGTAGTCAGTCATCATCATCATCACCATTTATATAGCGCAACTAATTCCGCAGCGCTGTACAGAGAACTCATTCACATCAGTCCCTGCCCCATTGGAGCTTACAGTCTAAATTCCCTAATATACACAGATAGACTAGGGTCAATTTTGATAGCAGCCAATTAACCTACTAGTATGTTTTTGGAGTATGGGAGGAAACCAGAGCACCCGGAGGAAACCCACGCAAACATGGGGAGAACATACAAACGCCAAACAGATAAGGTCATGGTCGGGAATCGAACTCATGACCCCAGCGCTGTGAGGCAGAAGTGCTAACCACTAAGGTTGACCCTATTACTATGACATAATGTGGAGTAGCCCTGCGCATGCGCCAGAACGGGACTTAGGCCAGTGAACGCAATTCATGTCCAAATGCTAATGACACGTACAGCTTGAGGGGCGGAAACAAGGAAGGGACAATTGAATATAGGTAATGTACAGTAAAACTCGGATGCAGCCAATACAAGTTCTGTTTTTCTCTTAAGTTATATTTTTAAAGCACATATTTTTTATTAATGAAACAAAAAAATGGAGAAACGGCCGCGCTTCCCTTGTGTATATAAACAATTTTTTAGCTTTGGGAATATTGTTGTGGTATGTGCATCCGCAAGCCTTGGTGTATATTAATGCAGTCTGTCAGACAGCAGCCAGAACACTATTTACATATGTCTTGTCTTTCACCACAGACGTTTAGAACAGCTCGGCTTATTCTGTTGAAAACCAATCAGTTGCTCCATGCACTTCATGCTGAGGACACAAGATGGCGCTAGAGATTTATCTCGCTAGTTTGACGGCCAAGATTACAGTAAAATAAAATAGCGTCAGGGGACTTGTGACACATTCAGTGAGATGTGACCTTTTGTCTGCCTTCCATCTGCCAGATATGGTTGTAGAATTGGATTTAACAGCTCTTGTTCTTCAGGGAGGTAGCTATTGCCTTAATGCAGCGTTGTTCACCCTCGCCCACGCAGCGGATTCAGCTGTCAGATTCAGGGTTATTCCTCAGATACGTCACGTGACAGGTTGCTCCTATCATGTGGTATAACCCCGTTTCCTCCACCCTGGGTGTATTAGCTGAACTGAGATGGCATTCAGTAGATCTTACAAGAAAGTGTTCCAGTCTGTATGACAGGTTTACAGTCCTCTATATGCTTTATTGTGTACATATTATGGATCCAAACACAGGATTTTTATTGCAGACATAACTGGACATGCAGTGGTTTGCCATTTCAGCTTTTCGTCCTTCTATATTTCCACACCCTTTATCCCTGCGAGATGTGACTGTTGTTATTTCCAGCTGAGATGGATAAAACACATTATCCCACTACAGTGATTTTCAGGGTTGTTAATCACAGTAACTTCTTTGTAACCGAAATTCAGTGTAAACTGTATGTGAACATTCCAGCCTTTGTGTTTAATCAGTAAAGGTTCTCACACGAGCGTTTATCTTTTCCAGTGGCAGGTTGGCTAAGGACCCGGATACAGAAGAAAATGACGTGATTGCAGATACTGTACATGGAAGACTCCTCCATTGTCTGGCTTTTGCTGTTTGCATATGTGGTTCCAGAAGACCGTCGGTGCAGCCGTGAATTCTAGGCCTCGCAATGTACCGGTCGGCTGCGATTCGTAACATACTGGATTGCCTGTGCTAACGCAAACCTCAAATAGTCATAATTGAAGAGAAACGTGATTTTTACTACATATGTTTAGTGACTTGCAGTGCTTCTGTCTCTGTATCCTGAAATTGAGTGAAAAGTTTTGTTTTTAAATGTATCCATCGCTCACGTACACCGCGGAGGCCGCCATTTTGTGAGCTGGACCAATGTTCACAATGGTCCGACTCACTAGTGGTAACGCTGAGGCTCATTAGTAAATGAAGAGGCTGAACGTTTGCTCAGCGACACATTATGGCGCCTCCGCTGTATGCAGGGTACAGCTACTATATAAACGCTTTTCCTTCTGTAAAACGACAGCTGGAATGGTTCCCAAATGTTCAGTGTTACTGTTTGTTATGGAGAAATATAAAGAAAGCTATGAGATGTATATAACGAGTAATAGAAACTCTTCTATTTAATTGTAAGTAATTATATTAAAATAACCTTTAACTGACATTAGCTGAGTGAATAAATCCTTTCTAGGGACTGGGCTCAATGACATTTCCCTAATGATGACAATTAGTGAGTGTGTGTGTATATATATATATAAATATATTTTCAGTGTGCAGTAATAGCATGCATGTATTGAGGAACGCACAGTACCACTTCAGTTAAAGCCTAGTAACACTTATCTTTTTCTATATGTTGGATATAACTCTCTGATCACGTTCTATGTTGCCGTGCGTTACTCTTGTCTGATGCTAGCAGCTGATTGGCTACCGCCACACTTTTGTACCATCGTGTTTTGGTTTGTATAGCAGCACGGCCAGCGTATCAGGTCCGCTGTCTGACGTAAGCCCTATGGAGTCTCCCTGTGACCTTAGTGTTTGAAGACTGTCCCTCGTTCGTTTAAAATGAATGTGAACGTTTATAGATCAGCTTATATGGTGCATTCCTGCATAAAGGGAAAGATAGTACCGTCAATGACCAGAAGGGGGCACTGTCACTAGACGTGGCTCTGCGTATGAGACTGGACGTGGCTCTGCGTATGAGGCTGGACGTGGCTCTGCATATGAGGCTGGACGTGGCTCTGCGTATCGGGCTGGACGTGGCTTTGCGTATGAGGCTGGGCACTGGACGTGGCTCTGTGTATCTTGCTGGGCACTGGACGCGGCTCTGTGTATCGGGCTGGGCGCTGGACTTGGCTCTGAGTTTGAGGCTGGGCGCTGGACATGGCTCTGCGTATGAGGCTGGGCACTGGACGTGGCTCTGCATATCTTGCTGGGCACTGGACGCGGCTCTGTGTATCGGGCTGGGCGCTGGACTTGGCTCTGAGTTTGAGGCTGGGCGCTGGACATGGCTCTGCGTATGAGGCTGGGCACTGGACGTGGCTCTGTGTATCAGACTTTGCTTGAGTTTGTATGATGGACACCTGGCAGCAGATATCGCTGAACACATTGTCATCTGCTGCAGATTTGTCATAATTAGCGACAGCTATGGCTCTGGTACGTACTTGGAATCGGGCGTGGCTCAGCACGTTATACTAGGCGCTATATATGGTTTTGAGTTGTGCATCTGTTGTGCGCTACGACTCACTGTATTATATTTGGCACCAGACACGACGAGGCGCACATCGCCCCCTAGCTGCTGAAACCGGCTGCAGAGAATTTGGAAAACTTTATTTCACACAGTTTAGGCTGGGTACACACTACAAACACTTTTGACCAATTTGTTATCACTAACGATTTTACAAACGACTGAAGGTCCAATCATTCTGCCGATATGTGTATACTGACTGACCCTTCAGATCTGTGCTCTTCATCTGGTCCTGTAGTTTTTTACACAATGACAGCACAGTACACTGATTAGCCGCCTTGTTATCGCTATCCCTGTGTCATTACAAATTTTGTTAACTTCAGTGACTCTGAAACGAAATATTCAGTCTCAAAACAAACAAATTATTCCGTATAAAGCACTCTCTACATTTTTTCACTGGGGCACGTTCATTGCCGGCATCGGCTGAAAAGATCATTACTATAAATTCTACGGAGAACGTGATTGTGAGTGCGTACACACTGCAGGAGCGAGATTATTAGTTTTACCGGCCAACCAAATGAAACAACGATCGGTGCTTTGGAATGAATATCATGGTGTAAGTGTACACACTACCGTGATATTGGGCCGAGCAGTCTGGTTACAGGTGTTTGGCCTGATAATTGGCTGATAAACCTGTAGTCTGTACCCAGCCTAATACTGGAAGTGTCTCCACACCCCGCCCTATCTGTTTATTGATCCCAGAAACTGCAGCTCTGATAAAACTGCGGACTGCAGTGGAGTTTGTGTACTGTAGATTAAGATGTTGCTGTCCCATAGGCAGGGCCGGTGCTAGGGTCCTTGGCGCCCTAGGCACATTTTCAAAATCGGCGCCCCCCGCCCCATTTTCAAAATCAGCGCCCCCCCCCCCCTGTCTTTTCTTACCTTAACTTGCCTCCTCTCTGCTCCGTCTGCTCCCCTCCACTCACTGACACTGTCGGGCCGTGATGATGATGTCACAGCCCGAAAGTCAGTGATTGGAGGGGAGGAGACGGAGCAGAGAGGCGGCAGTGGTGATGATCAATAGTCCCTCCCCCCCTCCCTGTGGATGTATCTGAAGCTGTGCAGTGGCCGTGAAAGGTATGGTCAGCGGTCGCCGCACAGTTTTAAAGAAATTTTTAATCTGTGGCGCCCTCCAGGCGCCCTCCAGAGCCCGGCGCCCTAGGCAACTGCCTAACCTTGCCTAATGGGAGCACCGGGCCTGCCCATAGGGATATGTAACACTGCAGGGAGCCTCCGATCAGGGGTTCACCATGTAGGAGACGTGATTTCCACCCAAAACCCCGTTTAGTCTAAAACTGGCCCAACGTAAATTCCACCTTTGAGAATGGACTGAACACAAACAGAAAACTGGACACAAACGATCAATTCAAAAATCACATTTTATCAAAATTAGCCAGACATGAAGAATACACTGTACTACTCAAAGCTCAACTTACACATCAATATACTAAAAAAAAGGAAATTAACAAAATGTAGAATGATTTGAACATTTAAAATTCATTTCAACAAAAACAACTCCCGAGTTTTTTCTTTATATTTTGTTTGTGTTTTTTTGCACAAAGTTACAGAAATCAGGTTTGTATTTAACATAAATTATTCCTTTAACTGAAATGCAATTCGTGTCACAATGCAAAAAAAAAATCCCTAAAATTGCATCAGCCCCTTACGGAGAAGTAAACGATCACTTGTACACTAATTCAAACTACTGCAAAATGCCAACGTATTAGTTCCTAGTGTAGACTTTTATTTGTGTACACAGGAGGCAGCCATCTTGGGGGAGCAACCAATGTGCATGAGAATGCGGCCAATCAAATCGCTAGAGCCACTGACGTCGTTGAGGCAAAGCTGTCTCCGCCCACAAAATGTCTGCCGCCTCTGTGCAAGCCACAAGTACACTTTAAGGCACCAACAAAGACAAACTAATGAAAACATAAAAATGGAGATAATGTAACACATTGATTGTCACTTAGCGTGGATACTCATTGTCATTTTAAATGATAGATACAGATTAATGCCATTTTTTCCCGGCTCTATTTCCTAGAGTCATCATTAATACTTTGTTCCAGTTATTTGCTCATAAAGATAATTCATACAGTATATTTTAGTCAAAGCTTCTGCAATACCCACCGACGTTATAACTGGGCTATTTATGAGAGATCCAAGTGGTGTTTCCGCACCGTTCACAACTGATAAACCATACCGCCGTTATTCACCGACACGTCGTTCTTTGTAGCCCTTGACCGGGTCCCCAATGTGTTGTTAATGCAGGAAAAATGCATATTTGAGTGTTCTTTGTTTGTTTTATAGTGCTCCTTATTTCCGGTGTTGCTATTGCTGTTCGTGAAGTGACTTAGTGTATGGCTAAGACGGCTAAGACCTCTCCCCAGATCACAATATAATAAAGCTTTGACTAATCATAACGTGCACTTTTTTTCCTAATGAAATAAACTGCAGCCTTCTGTTTTACAGAAACGTTAAAAAACAAAATGCATTTTGCTGAAAGAGCTCAGCTAAGTAATCAACTATATTTTTATATGACGAGCAGAGAACTCTGCTACTTTTAAGGAATGTCCAAAATCTCATCTGTTCCCATATGGAGTGCTTGAGACAGGCCTAATATGTCCCCTAAGGCTTTTGTTTCCTGTATACGTGTTATTATGTAATCTAATAGTTTCTTCATTTCTGGCCCTTAAGCATATGTTTTTAAGATGATTGGCCATCACATGGTAAATCTAGTAAACACAATATTAACCTCCTAAAATATACTGTTTAGGAGAAATGTCTTCCCTTAGAAATGTCTACCCCCAAATTTTATTTTCTGTAGTGGGAGATGCATCAAACCTTTGCGGTCCGTGCCTATACCCATCATGGTTTGGGAGTCCCTTACACCCTCCGATGCGGGTTATACTTTAAGAACCTAGTGAAGTTTGAGAGCGCCTAGGATGAACGGACTGGCTGCCATTTGTACCGGACAAGCGGACGTGTGTTCACCTCAGTCGGTGAACTTCCAATCTTCTCCAGGTTCTCGTGCCTGGAGAAACAAACATTGCCAGAGCTGGCCAAGGTGACTAGATCCAGGACAACGAAGGTCCCACACATCGGACTTCTGTGGTTCCACTAGACAAAGGCATGTGTGTTTGTTGACGTAGTTTAGGATTATCACAGAGTTTTACTATTCATAACATCTAAAGGTCTTCACTGATGGGTCCTGGAAGTTCTTTGTGTAATTAAGTGGGTGTTTGGGTGGGAGACACCAAGGCCTGATGGCTATGTAAGAATTATATAAGTTGCCATAGAGCCATGCAAAAACCAAAGCTAAAACGAAGAAGCGGTCTGTCTAACTCTTGTCCTAGTGTGATATGTAATGTATAAGGATCATTGTGACCACAGTTTTTCAACCATGAGCCTGGACCATGGCTGTAACCTCCTATGACTGTAATACAGGCGAATCTAGAGTACAATGCTGTCTAAAATATCAGCCATGTAAGGGCAGATCCTTCTATGTGTACTCCAAGTAACTAGACTATATGTCAAATGACATAAACTTATGTCAATGAACTGAAAATGAAACACAACATTCCAATTAGCAATCTAAAAATACAAATGGGTCATTATTAGAGAATGTAAAAAAATATTTCATTTTATTCTCATTTTGCCTATCCTTTGCCATATCACTACGAATCCTAGCACCGTGAAAACATTAGCACAAAACTATGTTGTTGCACCTCAGTCATCGGTGTGGGACGAGGCAGTAACAAGCTCAGATCCATTGTTATACTAAGTGGTTTTTTTTCCCCTCTTGGAAATTCATCCCATCCTTTCCTAAAGAAAAAATGAAAGTCCTCCCAAAGGCAGTTCTGTAAATGTGATGGGGGGGATAAGTTATAACACACAACTGGGACCAACCCCATGAGACAAACGTTCTTCTACAGGACGAGAGGGGACGTTTGTCAACTCTTTATCGTCCTTATTCTACACCAAGAAAAGAGACATTAAGTGAATCCTTTCACACGTGCTGAGCAGACACGTTACTGTAGATGATGTGAGCTTTGGGGTCTTTTAAGACTATGCTTTTAATTCTAATTTCTGTTCAGAAGGAAATTAAATTTTAAGGCTACATTGGTAACCAGCAGATTGAAATGGTATATTGCCGTTAGTTGCAGAAAGAGCGCTATTATAATATAAGGTAGCAGATCTCTCGGTGTCCCTCATTTTTTACACAATAAGGCATTGCATGTTTACTTTAAATACTAAACATGATTTGTAAAGAAGTATCTAAGCCTCCGTTGCCAGGTTCAGCATCCTTGCATGGTGCATTGAATGCGTCTTGGCTGATGACCTTTGCCGGTCAGGTGGAATTGCACCTTAACCCAGGAACATGTCACTTAATCTCCTTTTTGGATTTGTAATGGGCGGAGACCACCAGGTAGGTGTCGGGACTCATATCCTTGATGGTGGGGGATTTGTTTTGAATTGGGGAAGTTTTACCATCCGCACGCGATATCTGCAGCATCCTGCAGGGGTCGTGCTTGAGCAAATAACCCGCAAACGTCTCCCATCCGCCTCCGACGCGAACCATCACGTGTTTGTTGTGGAGCATCTGGAAGAAGCAAAATATTGGAAGATGTCAGATACAACCAGGAGCGGAGTAAGGAAACAGTAAAGTAGTGGAGTTTCTGTACCTACTTTCTACCATCATAAAGCGGAGCCATATTTTACACGTGGCCATTTTGTTGTAGCACACCTCCTCCTGATAAAGAACTGTATTTTCCAGGACAAAGTGTACTACAAGAAAATGGCGGACACTCTACAGCACTTTCTTGCAGTTATTACTATTTCTCCTACTATGCCCAGTGTCCACCCTGACCCAGTGTCTGAGTTTATATGTTTACATGTCCCACATGTTAAAAACTCCCCTAAGTTAACATTACATCTTGAAAGCATGATTAATGTAATTACATCAGCTCTATAAACACCGCCTCTACGTTTATGAGTAATTTCTACACGTTTGTGACTTTTGCAAAAAAAAAAAAAAGTGGCAAAAATGGATTATTTCACCATGCCAGTACATATACTTCTTCCCACCAGTCACACACCGTCCCAAATGCCATTTACAATTCCATGCCTAGCATAACAGCCCCACACCCATGATATACAGTATCACAATTAGGGATGTGCACCGGCGACTTTTGAGGTCTCGTGTTTTGTGTTTTGGATCCGGATTTTCGTTATTTTTGAGGTTCGGATTTGTCTCGCAAAACACTTGACGAAAGGTCTCGGTTCGGATTTAAGGTATTGGATTCGGATTTTTTTTGAAAAAAACATAAAAAGTTTAAAAATCAAGTTTTTGGGCTTATTTTCACTCCTAGGCTATTATTAACCTCAATAACATTCAATAACAAGCATTTCCACTAATTTACAGTGTATTGTGAACACCTCACAATATAGTTATTAGTCCAAAACGTTGCAACAAGGTATCTTTCTGGACTGCGTAGAGGAGTGGGTCACCACAATATATATTAAAAACCCTGAACTTTTATGATTCGCACCAATAATTGTACCTGGACTGCGTAGAGGAGTGGGTCACCACAATATCTTAAAAACCCTGAACTTTTATGATTCGCACCAATAATTGTACCTGGACTGCGTAGAGGAGTGGGTCACCACAATATCTTAAAAACCCTGAACTTTTATGATTCGCACCAATAATTGTACCTGGACTGCGTAGAGGAGTGGGTCACCACAATATCTTAAAAACCCTGAACTTTTATGATTCGCACCAATAATTGTACCTGGACTGCGTAGAGGAGTGGGTCACCACAATATCTTAAAAACCCTGAACTTTTATGATTCGCACCAATAATTGTACCTGGACTGTGTAGAGGAGTGGGTCACCACAATATCTATTAAAAACCCTGAACTTTTATGATTCGCATCAATAAATGTACCTGGACTGCGTAGAGGAGTGGGTCACCACAATATATATTAAAAACCCTGAACTTTTATGATTCGCACCAATAAATGTACCTGGACTGCGTAGAGGAGTGGGTCACCACAATATATATTAAAAACCCTGAACTTTTATGATTCGCACCAATAAATGTATCTGGACTGCGTAGAGGAGTGGGCACTGGGCACCACAATAAAATATATAAAAAACCTTCAACAGATCTGCATTACACTACACATACGGCTGCTCCTCCATCCTCTCCATCATATACATGTTGGAGTTTTAGCGTGTGACAACCTCTTGTTTTTGATAATGTCAGTGCATTTGGAATATTTTTCAATTTGCCCCACACCACTGAATGTACTTTATCTATGATACGCAATACGCATCTATCTATCTTGACTGCGTAGTGTGGTGGCCCCGGTACACAATTTGGTACCGAGGCCACAATATAATTTAAAAACCCTCCACGTGTCGGAATTCCACCAAACAAGTATCTGGACTGCATAGTGGGGTGGCCCCGGTACCCAATTTGATACCGGGGCCACAATACCTTCTCCAAACATGCTCCAGACAATTCGTCATTGACAGACCCCAGACAGACAGGGTCGTAGTGTTATTGTTTGACTTTGTAAACCCAAAAAAATGTCCCTGTTGCACATAGTCGTGCAATGAAGACTGACTTTTTCATTTAAAGGCACGATCTTTAAAGTGTAGTGTTTGTAAGTCTAAGTCATATTATACTTTTGGTAAAATTGGTTTTTTTTGTTCCTCTTTATGGTAATTAATTAGTAATAGAATTAAAGTAGGAAATAGAATTAAATAGAATTAAAGTAGGAAATAGAGTGGTATAGAGTTGTAGTGTGGTATAGATAGAGTGGTCCACACAATATAATAATAAAACCCTCAACTGGTCTGAATTCCACCAAACAAGTATCTTGACTGCGTAGTGTGGTGGCCCCGGTACACAATTTGGTACCGAGGCCACAATATAATTTAAAAACCCTCCACGTGTCGGAATTCCACCAAACAAGTATCTGGACTGCATAGTGGGGTGGCCCCGGTACCCAATTTGATACCGGGGCCACAATACCTCCTCCAAACATGCTCCAGACAATTCGTCATTGACAGACCCCAGACAGACAGGGTCGTAGTGTTATTGTTTGACTTTGTAAACCCAAAAAAATGTCCCTGTTGCACTTGCACATAGTCGTGCAATGAAGACTGACTTTTTCATTTAAAGGCACGATCTTTAAAGTGTCAGAAAGAGAGAGAAGACACAGGAGAGGAGAGTTGTAGCTGGGGACCTGGGGTGGAAGCTCCCAGGCTCCCCCAGCATTGCCTGGAAGTCTGAGCGTGGTGACTGAGCCAGGGCAAGGAATGTGTGCCCTGGATGAGGGGGAGAACTCCATGCCACTATAGTGAACCCAAGAGAGAGGGGGACACTGCACATGGAAGAGGCCCTGGAGTGAGGGCTGCTACAAGAGGCATGGTAGCTGTAGTGTCAGATCCTGAGGCTGAGAGTACACAGAGTGACGTGTCAGAGCACAGGAGACATTATCCCCGCAGAGGAGGGATGAGCTGCAGTTGAGAGGTCTGTTGTTGAAATAGGACATGCACACTTTAACAAACCAATCATTTCAGCGACAGGGCCTACCAAACAACTTTGACTTGGTTTGTTTGGGCCCCCACACCAAAAAAGCTATTCATCTCTCCCTGTACAGACTAAACAGGCTCTACTGAGGCAAGATGTCGTCCTCATCCTCAACCTCTGATTCCTCTCCCCCTACAGTGTGTACTTCCTCCTCATCACACATTATCAATTCGTCCCCGCTGGACTCCACAACCACAGGTCCCTCTGTAGTATCTGGAGGGCAGTGCTGTACTTCATTGAGGAATTGATTATTCATTTTTATAAACATCATTTTTTCAACGTTGTGAGGAAGCAACCTCCTTCGCCGCTCACTGACCAGGTTCCCCGCTGCACTAAAAACTCTTTCCGAGTACACACTGGAGGGGGGACAACTCAGGTAAAATAGAGCCAGTTTGTACAGGGGCTTCCAAACTGCCTTTTTTTCCTGCCAGTAACAATATGGACTGTCTGACATGTCTACTTGGATGGTGTCAGCAAAGTAATCATCCACAATTTTTTCTATTGTCACAGCATCCAATGCAGCGAGAGTAGACATGTCTGCAATGGTTGGCAGGTCCTTCAGTCCGGACCAGATGTTATCAGCATCCCCGCCAGTGCCTCTTTTGGGAAAACTGAGCTTTTTCCTCGCAGCCATAGATGTGGAAGAAAATGAGGGTGGAGCTGTTGGCATGTCACGGTCCTCTTCAGAGGACAATCTCCTGACCAGCAGGTCTTTGCACCGCTGTAGATTTGTGTCCGCCGGAAACAGAGACACAACATACGCTTTAAACCGAGGATCGAGCACGGTGGCCAGAATGTATTCCTCTGACTTTAAAAGAGTGACCACCCTCGGATCCTGGCAAAGCGTACGAAGGGCTACATCCACAAGAGCTACATGCTTGCTGTAATCGCAATGGCTTACCAGCTCCTCCCTCACTTTCTCCAGCTGCTTCTGCAACAGCCTGATCAGGGGAATGACCTGACTCAAGCTGGCAGTGTCGGAACTGACTTCTCGTGTGGCAAGTTCAAATGGCTGCAGAACCTTGCACAACACGGAAATCAGTCTCCACTGCGCTTGACTCAGGCGCATCCCCACTCCTTTGCCTATGTCGTAGGTGGCTGTGTAGGCCTGAATGGCTTTTTGCTGCTCCTCCATCCTCTGCAGCATATAGAGGGTGGAGTTCCAGCGCGTCACAACCTCTTGTTTGAGGTGATGGCAGGGCAGGTTCAAGCTTTTTTGATGTGCCTCTAGTCTGCGGTAGGCACTGGCTGAATGCCGAAAGTGTCCAGCAATTTTGCGGGCCACCGCAAGCATCTCCTGCACACCCCTGTCACTCTTGAGGTAATGCTGCACCACCAAATTAATGGTGTGGGCAAAACATGGGACGTGCTGGAAATTGCCCATATTTAATGCCCGCACAATGTTACTGGCATTGTCTGACACCACAAATCCCCATGAGAGTCTAAGTGGGGTAAGCCACTGGGAGATAATTTCCCTCATTTTCTCTAATATGTTGTCAGCGTTGTGCCTCTTATTAAAGCCTGTAATGCACAATGTTGCCTGCCTTTGCATGAGCAGCCATTTTGTAGATGCTGCTACTGATGCAGCTGTTGCTGTTGCTGCGGAAGGGGATGCATCTACCCAGTGGGCTGTCACAGTCATATAGTCCTTCGTTTGCCCAGAACCACTTGTCCACATGTCCGTGGTTAAGTGGACAGTGGGTACAACCGCATTTTTAAGAGCACTGAGGACACTTGATCGTACTTCTCTGTACATTTTTGGTATCGCCTGCCTAGTGAAGTGGAATCTCGAGGGGATTTGGTACCGGGGACACAATACCTCCATCAACCCTCTAAATCCCACTCCACTGATGGCGGACACCGGGCGCACGTCTAACACCAACATTGCAGTTACAGCCGCAGTTATACGCTTTGCAATAGGGTGACTACTATCGTATTTGGTGGTCATGGCAAACGACTGTTGGACGGTCAATTGTTTGGTGAAAGACTTAGCGGTCTTACGACTTCCCCTCTGGGAAGATGACCGACTAACAGCAGCAACAGCAGCAGTGGCAGTAGTAGGCGTACCGCTGCAGGATTCCTCGGATGAATCCCGTATTGAGGAGGACTCAGTCTGGCTGCTGACTTGGGCTGCAGGACTGAATCTGATGGAGATTGTGGAGGAAGTTGACGAGGAGGGTGTTGCTGGTGTGTATCCAACTGGACCACGGGATTTAGGTGTCCCTGTACCGATGAGGGTCCTAGCCCCAGTTCCTGAACTAACCACTGAACTATGAAGGTTATTCAGGTGACGTATAAGGGAGGATGTTCCTAGGTGGGCAAGATCCTTACCCCTGCTTATTTGAGCTTTACATAAGCTACATATTGCCATACATTGGTTGTCTGGATTTGGATAAAAATAACTCCAGACCGAAGAGGTGCATTTTTTGGTCTTCTGACCAGGCATGACGATGGGCTTTTTCATCCCATGGACATCAGCTGTTTCCCCCCCTGGTGCCTCATTTACAATAACCACATCACCATCCTCATCATCAAGTTCCTCCACAGCGCCAGCTACATCATCAATAGCCTCCTCCCGAGCCACCTCTTCCCGTACAGTGATGGGAAGGTCAGGCTTGACAACCACCAACACCCTTGGACTCGCCTTGGGGATTTGTGATAATTTCTCTTTAGAAGGCAGAGTTGTTTGCTGTTTTGTTGCTGACAGCATAACTCTCTTCAATTTTTTGTAGGGGGGGGGAGGAGGAGGAGGGCTAAGATCCGTGGGTGAAGCTGAACCACTAGTCATGAACACGGGCCAGGGCCTAAGCCGTTCCTTGCCACTCCGTGTCGTAAATGGCATATTGGCAACTTTACGTTTCTCCTCAGATGATTTTAAGTTTCTCTTTTTGCTACTTTTTCTTAACTTGGGCTTTTTGGATTTTACATGCCCGGTACTACGAGATTGGGCATCGGGCTTGGAAGACGACGTTGATGGCATTTCATCGTCTATGTCATGACTAGTGGCAGCAGCTTCAGCATTAGGAGGAAGTGGGTCTTGATCTTTCCCTACTTTATCCTCCAAATTTTTGGTCTCCATTATATGTAGCACAAGATACTGCAGAATGTGTGAACTTGGTAATATTGCAGTACCAATGGACTTATACTGCTGGATTGGTTTTGCAAATTTGGTTATAATTATTATATATTTTTTTTTTTTTTAATTTTTTATTTTTTTTTACTTTTTTTTTATTTTTAAAAAACTTGGGAATAGTGGGGAAATAACTATGCCCTTAGAAGCACAGAGCACAGGACACAGCACCACTGGACTGAACAGGACACGGCACAGGACCCAGCAGCACTACGGAACTCAGCAGGACAGAGCACAGGACACAGCACCACTGGACTGATACTGCAGAATGTGTGAACTTGGTAATATTGCAGTACCAATGGACTTATAATGCTGGATTGGTTTTGCAAATTTGGTTATAATTATTATATATTTTTTTTTTTTTAAATTTTTTATTATTTTTTACTTTTTTTTTATTTTTTAAAAACTTGGGAATAATGGGGAAATAACTATGCCCTTAAAAGCACAGAGCACAGGACACAGCACCACTGGACTGAACAGGACACGGCACAGGACCCAGCAGCACTACGGAACTCAGCAGGACAGAGCACAGGACACAGCACCACTGGACTGATACTGCAGAATGTGTAAACTTTGTAATATTGCAGTACCACTGGACTTTTACTGCTGAATGTGTGAACTTGGTAATATTGCAGTACCAATGGGCTTATACTGCAGGATTGGTTGTGAAAATTTTGTGGTAATTAAAAAATATTAAAGTAGTTTTTGGTATTTTTTAAAAAAACTTTTTTTTATTTTTTTAAACACAGGGGAATATTGGGGAAATAACTATGCCCTTAGAAGCACAGAGCACAGGACACAGCACCACTGGACTGAACAGGACACAGCACAGGACCCAGCAGCACCACTGACCTCAGAAGGACAGAGCACAGCACACAGCACCACTGGACTGATACTGCAGAACACAGCACAGCACAGCACAGCACAGCACAGCACAGCACAGCACAGCACAGAACTAAACAGCACAGAACTAAACAGCACAGAACTAAACAGCACAGAACTAAACAGCACAGAACTAAACAGCACAGAGGACCACCTAACACACCCTCCCTCTACCCTGATCAATGCCCGAGTGAAGATGGCGGCGACTAGCGGGGAATTTATAGGATCCGAGTATCGCGAGATCCGACAACGGGATTATGAGTCAGAGCCTCAGTTTCACTTTTGAATTTGGCGCCAATACCCGGATCTGTCTCGGATCCGACTCGGATCCGCAACGTTCGGGTGGGCTCGGATTTCAGAAATCCGAGTGCGCTCATCCCTAATCACAATGCCAGCATAAAATCCTCAAATCCACAATATACATCCCCATGGCAACTTATACAGCACAGTGGTTCTATCATAAAGCGGAGCCATATTGGTCACGTGCCCATTTTGTTGTAGCACACCCCCTGATAACTATATTTACCAGGACAAAGTGTGCTACAAGAAAATGGCGGACACTCTACAGCACTCTCTTGCAGTTATTACTAATTCTCCCCAGCATGAGAGAGTGGGGGGAAGAGGTGAGGGGAGGCAGGGGAGAGAAAGGGGGTAAAAAAGAGAGAGGGGGGTAGAGAAAGAGGGGAGGTGTGAGAGGACACACACACACACGCTATATATATATATATATATATATATATATATATACACAAACACACACACACATTATATATACTTATATATATATATATATATATATATATATATATATATATATACACGCACACAAATACATTGCATAATTACTCTATTTTTGACAGGTCTGCCGCATTGTGTGTGATATTGACAGGCCATGCAAAATACATGTGGGATAATCTAATGTTCGGTGAGGAAAGGTCAGCTCTGGTTTGATGGGATTTCTTCGGGGCACCCTTCAAACAAGATCACTTTCTATAATTATTCTTAAGCTCCCACCAGAATTCCAGCTAACGGCCGGAGGCTTTAATACACTCCTTATAAATTGTGAAAATGTAATATAGATTTTCTTTTATATATCAGAATGACATTAGACAAGGACTGTGAGTCAAATCTCTGGTCTTGTCTTATTAAGTCTCTATACTCCAGTTAGAAAAATTCGAGTTAGAAGAAGATAATGTAATAAATATGCATCAGAGGGGGATGAACAAAAACATGAGGATTTTTTTTTTTTAGCAAACTGAGAGATAACTCTTTTGCAGAGAGTAGTAACATTGTATCAGCAAAGTAAAAAAGTACTTTTTACAATTTCTATTGTAGGAAATAGGGAGCTCAGACTGACGTCTTTTCAAATTCACCTGATACATGCCGGCTATAATTTACAACTCACAAGTTAATAGGTTAGGATCAACTTTTATGCATTTTTATTTACCAACAAGCAGCAGTTGATAACAATGCTTTACAAATCTTCGTATTATCAGTCGGGGGATATGATTATTATTATTTTATTTTGGCCACCACTTTTAACAAAAATAACACTAGAGCCGATCTCTTTTTGTCCTTATAGAGCCTGAAACATTTACACTAAGAAATGTCAAGATCGGTTGTTAAATCCCTCAACCTGCGCCGCTCAGTCTGTGCGCTCTCACTGTATAGTGAGACAAAAGCTGTTTCCATGACAACAGAACGCTGGTTATGAGCAGATATTAAACAGGAAGTTTGTAAACCTTTGCGGTATAAAAGAGAAAGAAAGAGTCGGTAACAGCCGATTCCTCGACACCAGTATACTTTGTACCAGAGATCTCCGGCAATGGTAAATACTGGCAAAAAAATATAACCATGGAGGCTCATATGAGAAAATTAATTCTGCAAATAAATAGCACCCACTTTATAATCACGCCAATCACAATGCATCACCAAATGTCACATGTTTACAGCCTTGTAGAAGGAGCTTACAGTCCTTCTGACTCAATCTTGTACTAGGACAGTGGTTCTCAATCTATTCTAGCACGCAGAGCCCTTAAAAAGACAGAGAACGTACTGAGGAGCCCCTACCTGTCCTCATACCTGGGCTACAAATTTCTGGCACTTTAAATATATATATTTCAGTAGTAGGTAAATAAATAAAGTCCCAAACATGTCTTGCGGAGCTGTCTGACTTATCGCCTCGCCGGTTAATACGGTACAGAAATCTCCGCTCATTTTACCTGGCATCTCTACGGGACGCGATGGAAAATGAGCAGAAGTTTAAGTGCAATCTCCGCTGCGGGTGTCTCCTCGGACAGTTCCTGTGACACAACGCCGCACCTGGCAGCCAACTGAATATACTGTACTACGATTGGAGCAAATATTCCACCACTAGATGTTATAAGATATATAATATTAATTATTTGTTGTCATTTTACAGCAGAAGCCACTTGATTGAAACACTTATGAGGTCATTAACGACGCGTGATGCTGCTTAGATGCAAAGCAAAACATCTATGTTGATGTCACTGAGCTTTTTGTGCTGGCGCATTTAGTTTTCCGCAGAGCGTGCCGTTTTTGTGCAGAGGTGAAACAGTTTGCACCTGTCGTAATGGAGGCTAATTACAGTATGTGGGAGAAAACCAGGAAGCAGGGGCAAACGCAGGATTTATAGAGGGGGGTTTCCACACCACGCCGCCAGTGGGCGTGACCAGTATGCATGGGGGCGTGGCTATAATATTAGACAGTGCTTGGCTGCTCTCCAACTCTTCCTATCCCTATAATATACATGGGCAATGCTGTGTGCACTACTGTTAGGTGCACACAGCTCTCCCTTTTCAAGCAGAGCCATGTGAGGCGGGGGCAGGGTCCAGCCACCTCAATTATACACTGTTCCAGGCTTGGAGGGGGGTTTTCCAGGCACTAGGAACCCCCCTCAGTTTGCCTATGGGAAGGGTAATAATACAGTGGCGGGAGGTCGAGCTTCTGACATGACGTTTACATTTGCGGAGTAGAGGTTCACGTATACACACACTAACACCCGCACTATGTGTTCTCCACCTGCCTGTTTCATACTAACATAAAGGGAAAAAAAACTATTTTGTTTCTATACATGTAAATCAGTGCATCATACAGATTATGGCCACTCGCAGCTTCACAGACAAATGAACGTCCTTCGGGTTTTCAAGTAAAATACTAATTTCTGTTACCTCCAAGATGCAACTTTCAAGCTATTATTCATGGCCAAGAAGGCCACCTTCAGCGGTCAGGAACGCCGTCTTATGGGCGCAGTTTTTCAAAAAACAAAAAATCTTTTTTTTTTTAACCTAAAAGGAACGACTCTACCCCTTTCCCTGGAGTAATACTGGCTTTTTCCGTAACAGCCAACATCTTGTCGTACACACGCATTTCCATACCCAAAAACTTAAACCCATAGCCCAAAAAATACCAATCCATTCGCCGATCTGCTTTGTGAATAGGATTTATATATATTGACATAAACAAATATCATTTCTCATATAACCTAAAAAGATATATTTTCTGCAATTCTCCACAGAACGATCCGTTGGAAGCAGATCGACCATCGTGAAACCCTCTTGCGCGTTTAATTTTTAATTTTATTTTTTTTTAATAAAAACTGCTGCAAATGGATTCCTTTGCCGGCACAGAACACACGCCATAGGATTACAAATTGTTCTCCCTCTGACTTTTCCTCATAAATAATCCACAAGTCTTTGGCATACCCTTGGTTGCCTTGGAAACCACTTCCATCCTTAAGGCTACGTGCAGCCAGACTGATCGGGCGCGCTCCGCCGAGGGTTCCTGCACTCGCCTCAGCCTATTAAAAAGCTAACACAATGCTTCATTACATGCATGTGCGCCGGTAATTAAACCACGATATAAATATATTCACCAAAGCTCCCATGACAGGACTGAAAAGTAATCTCTGTAAAGTCTACGCATACTCTCTTCTGCATCTAATATTAAACTACTGTATTTTATTTTAAAAGCGACGCAATGCTTCCTATATTTGTATGTTAGTTATATAGCTTGAATGATTGTGCATGGGAGCAGCCATTTTTGCTTCACGGAAAACTTCCGGTGAGGTAATTCTATGATTTATACAAGAAGCACCAGCCTCACTGCTGGTACAGACTAATTACTGACACTGGGACTAAGATTTACTTAAACGTCTAAAGAGGAAAATTGGAGGTGTTGCTCTTGGCAACCAATCAGATGCTAGATATGATTTTCTGGAATGTATCAGAAAAATGATAGCTAGAATCTGATTGGTTGCTACAGGCAACACCTCCACTTCCCTTGATAGCAAATCTACACCTTTATAGGAAAAATGGAGGTGTTGCCCCTAGCAACCAATCAGATTCTAGCTATCATCTGATACATTCCAGAAAATCATATCTAGCATCTGATTGGTTGCTTTTCCACTTTTCCTTTTTAGAAAGTTTGATAAATTTAGCCCTTACGTTTTATTCACACTTTTAGAGCTCCTCTCTGGGAGATGTGGGGGGGGGGGGGGGGGGGTCGGTGAACTTGGGGGCAGGTGGGATTTAGCGATGCAATTTCCATAGTGAAGCTCCGCCCACTGAGGTGTGATGATATAAATCACGTCATCACAGTGGGAGGGACTTAATGGCGTAGATTGCTCCCTAGTGCCGCCGTGGGTGGAGCTTGTTCCACCCAACACTTCTCGTTCTGGCCCAGGATTGGGGGGTTTGTTATTCTCTCACTCTCCGGGAGACCACCCTTTACTTCAGGAGTCCTCCGTACATTACAGGAGAGTCAATAAGTAAGTATGCTGCTAGCGAATGACGGTTCAAGCCTGGCCACATGACCAGAGACAGGTTTAATGAGTTTCACATATATAACACTACAGCTCTCTCTCTCTCTCTCTCTCTCTTTCTCTCTCTCTATATATATATATATATATATATAACACTACAGGTCTCTCTCTCTCTCTCTCTCTCTCTATATATATATATATATATATATAACACTACAGGTCTCTCTCTCTCTCTCTCTCTATATATATATATAACACTACAGGTCTCTCTCTCTCTCTCTCTCTCTATATATATATATATATATATATATAACACTACAGCTCTCTCTCTCTCTCTCTCTCTCTCTCTATATATATATATATATATATAACACTACAGCTCTCTCTCTCTCTCTATATATATATATAACACTACAGGTCTCTCTCTCTCTCTCTCTCTCTCTCTCTATATATATATATATATATAACACTACAGCTCTCTCTCTCTCTCTCTCTCTCTCTCTCTATATATATATATATATATATATATATAACACTACAGGTCTCTCTCTCTCTCTCTCTCTCTCTCTCTCTCTCTCTCTATATATATATATATATATATATATATATATATATATATATAACACTACAGGTCTCTCTCTCTCTCTATATATATATAACACTACAGGTCTCTCTCTCTCTCTCTCTCTCTCTCTCTCTCTCTCTCTCTCTCTCTCTCTCTCTATATATATATATATATATATATATATATAACACTACAGGTCTCTCTCTCTCTCTCTCTATATATATATATATATATATATATATATATATATATATATAACACTACAGCTCTCTCTCTCTCTATATATATATATACATATATAACACTACAGGTCTCTCTCTCTCTCTATATATATATATATATAACACTACAGGTCTCTCTCTCTCTCTATATATATATATATAAGACTACAGGTCTCTATCTCTCTCTCTCTCTCTCTCTCTCTCTCTCTATATATATATATATATATATATATGTAATTTTTATACTACATGCAAAAACCGCACACAGCAGAAGAGTTTTGCAAATATACAAATATCATTTTTCAGAACAATTTCATCAGCAACGTTGAGCTCATTCGCTTTGAGCACAACAAGCAGTAAATTTGCATTAGAAATGATTTATGGACTTTTCAAGGGCACCTCCAATAGACATGAGGAAATATTAGTGGGAGGGGCACCATGATTGGGGTGGAATTGTACAGTACATACTGATTGTACTGAATGACACCTGAGGTAGGAGTATACTGACAGACTCTCAGTCAGCCTGGGTAATCTGTCCTGGCCCAGTAATTATTTAATGTACGTGCAAACAGGATTTCGGGGGTGTGGGGGGGGGGTTCAGGAGGGGGCTGGACAGGTTATCACCTCTGCAATGAAGCTTATGAGAAATAATCAAGGTCTTTGATTTTATGCAGTTCCACATCCTGCAAACAGAAAGGGTACGGAGGGGGTAATCATCATTATTTATTTCTGCGGCTACCTGTCACTCAGAGAAGTGATGTCATTTGGGGGTGTGGCTTAGAACACTGCAACTTTTCAGGTTTATAGCGAGTTCTGTGGCACATTTCTCAGTTGTACTTTTTTCCGCCCCTCTTTCCTTCCAAATTTACCAATTGGGGTCTATTTATTAATATCTAGCGATAAAGCATACTTGCCCACTCTCCCAGAATTGCCGGAAGGCTCCCGAATTTCAGGGAGTCCTCCTGGACTCCCGGAAGAGAAGGCAAACCTCCCGAATTCGCCGAAATTCACGGCAGTAAATGGGGGGGGCTTAATAGCATCATTAAGCCCCGCCCCTGCTATTCAATGACATGAGGTTTGGCATTTATAGTGGGTGTGGGGCTATGTTGACATGCCAACGTCACCCCACGCCCCCTCCTACCCTCTGTCACATGACTTCTCCCCCTGGATCTCCCGGGTTTTGAAAGTTGGCATGTATGCGATAAAACCGATTCTACTGTCGCAGAAAATCCACAATCGCCATAATTTTCCGGCATAACCAGTGCGGTAAGGGGCAGCTTGTCGCTTCGCTGGGCCGGTCTAAATGAAATAAATTGTTAAAACACATGTAAATAAAAAAACAATAAAAAATATTTTAAATACTATAATTAAAAAGTGATTTATTTAAATAATGTACTGCCACAATCCTTGGGCATGGGGCAAAGGCCCAACGAATCCTAGCACTGGTGATGAATACTGCTAGCGACAGTGCTGCTATATCCCGCCGGGGACCCCTTGATGTATAGGACGAAAGCGGGTGTCCTGATTGCAATGTTGGTCTATGTAAACCTGATATATCTTCATGTATTTTAGGGGTTGCTGTTTTTATAACTGTATACACTACTAGCCTTATGCCTGTGATACAGTGATCCCCTAGGCTGTATTTTCATCAATATTGCCTGTACCCACCAAATGGCTCCTTCCGCTGTGTGACATGGGTACCGTGTAATGTTACTAGACTTCATTTGAAAACGACATTGCTAAATCTAGGAAAGCCATTTAATATATTTTAAGTTCCTGCCTTATTTCCAGATGTGTTCTAAGGCGCAATTCCACAATACTCCAGTAGGTGGCAGGTTTGTTCCAATCTCCATTTAGTTGGAGTTTACAACGAAAGCAACAAATCACCCCAAATAAGAAAAGCCCTTCTCAAATGAGCTTACAATCTAAGAAAGATTATTATTATCATTGTAATAACTTTGATGTGTGAACATGCAAAGGACATATATGTGTACATTTGTACAGTATAGATATTGCATTAGTGCAGTGTATTAGTGGACAAAATGAAATCTAATTTACAGTATCGTAATACATTAACAGTCCTGTTAATCATCCCTTAAACACCTCCTTGCTGCAGTCTATGGGGTCTATTTACCAAGCATTTTTCCTGTGGTAAACCCCCGAAAACAACAGTTTTCGGGGGTTTACCGTGAAATCACTATGTACTATTGAAGCATCGCAGCAGATATCTCAGATATCTGCTGCTTTGCATTTCCTATCGTTTTTCTGAGCACTCCCCATAACAGTGTATGGGAAGTGCTCAGAACCGCTATGTATTAAAGGCTAACTAGAGAAAATTTTCTCTTTTTTTACATGTTAATGTACTTCATCTGAAGCTGGCGCCATCTGAAGCTGGCGTACATTAACATATCTGAAAACTTTCGCGATGTCCAGAGTTGGACAGCGCATGTGTGGAGGGATCATGTGATCCCTTCCTGTCAATCATCCTGCAGTTTGCCGGCAAGGATGTTACTGCGCATGCACCAACTATTCAGTCGGTACATGCGCACTAACAAAAAAAGAAAAAAAAAGACAAAAAAAAAAAGAGAAGATCACCGCAGCCTTGAAAAATGAGAAAAGACTGCGATGATCAGGTGAGTCACTTCTCAGGGACAGCAGTCTATCGGCACTGCTGTCCCTGAGAAGTTTTTTAATACATAGCCGTTACTTTTCAATCCTTATCAAGGAGATAAGGATTGAAAAGTATCAAGTCAAAAAAACGAAGGGTCATAAATAGACCCCTACAGGAGATAAAACTGTCCTGAAAATACCCCAAGATTACTAATTACTAATGACACGTTGCATATGTTTAGAGTTAGAAGCATCCATGTTACATATATTTCTTATATGGCAGCATAAACAACAAAGAAGTAGTAAGAAGCAATGACATGTATTTCATTTATACACTTGGGACCTCATTTAAAATTGGACGCAAAGTCCGTTTTAGGCGCATCCAACAATAAAACCGCTACCACGCATGTGCAGAAAGCACCAAATCCACCTGCATCTTGGACGCAATTAACACTTGCGGCAGCTGGCGACTCACTACGAGAGAATGGGAGGAACGCGGGATTGTGAAGGCGTGACCATGTAAGTACATCCTAGTCGCAGTGAGGCGCAGACGCAACACACCAAAACAGGGCTAAAGCTGTGTGGCAGGAATTAGGTGGCTCAAGCGTTAGCTAGCTGCAGGAACTGCTCACAGCTCCATAGGGTATTACGAGTGGGACGCAACTGGGGTTGCTTGCCACTCATAATACCCTACCAAGCTGCGGCACACTCCCACTCCTACACTTCTTACACGGACTTTGTGTCCGACTCTAAATGAGGTCCCTGGTGTATTAGGCGTGGCAGACGTTGGGACTACGGAACTACGTGGCGATGAGGAATTGATGGGCACGCAGACAATGGCAAAATTTTTAAATCCAAGACCTTGGAAAGACCTCGTTGCCAACAATATATAACACGGCAGACGGTTAGTTTTATTTCATTTACTATATTATTTTATAGGGCTCGGACAGCCCCCTACTTAATCTATCTGCCCCTCCCCCCCCTTCCCCATGCCACATCTCATTCAATTCAGCGCAAGGTGCCGCCGGACGTCTCCTCGGTGTCCGACTGCGCAAATTGCTGCCTATTTCGGTAAGGAATCTATGCTCATTTTTTTGCGCACATCGGAGACGCATCTCGTCGAATTCTCCCTATTATAGATTCTGCGGGGAACGTGCTTCTGGGAAACGGAGAACAAGTATCAGTGATCTGGGATTTAGTAACAAGAGGCTCCCTTCATTCCTTCTCTATATATCTGGGAGGCAGAAATAATTAAGAGGAGCTTGTCCTAAAGTCCAAAACACAATCAAGAGGCTTCACTGTGGACTTTGTATAGACGGCACCAACCTGCAGATCAATAAGACAGCTCCCGTCTAACAAAGGAGAGTGAGATATTAGATCAGGCGTCCGATAGTGTATATAACTCATTTCTCACTTGTGTCTGTTTGTCCTACATGATAAGTACATGATAAGCAGAGGATTTATGTGTCCCAGGAGGATTGTGCCAACATGAAGCCACGTTATATGACCAATTTGTAGACTGGTATCTATGAGATCTCTGCCATCTGTCAGTCCTCGCTCCAGATGGGTCTTATCCCAGTAATCACTTATACCGAAGAGGCCGAAGACATGAATCAGGCGTCCGGAAACAATCCCGATGAATGAAGGTGCGACATTGCAGAATTTAACCCAGCGACACTTAATAAGAAAGTGTCACATCAGGGAAATGATACAGATGTATTGGAGAACACTCAGCCGCGATTACACTGTAATTCAGACGGGCTTCGGGCTGGACCCATCATAATCTCATTACAGAGCAGTCCGCGGACGATGACACTTTGTATAGACAGCGCACACAACACTTTCTGCTTCGCACTCGTACGCTTTATACAGAGACACTGCAGGAAATCCATAACTGTGCAGTCATTGGTAAAATCAGATCTATCTATATGTTGCCTGGATTTAATCAGGGCCGGCATGAAATTTCAGCATTTACAGCCTATTTTTGCTGAAATAATTATAGGGATGGTGGAAAAACACAATATCCGTTCAACGTTACTGGATAAATGTGTCTGTTTCCCATAAAATTGGAATTTGAAGCTTAGGCTGGTGCCACACGAGCACTTCGAATGCTAAAACTATTACAAGTCGAATGGCCCCATGCGGAGATATTTAAGTGAATGGGAAAATCTCCCCCGTTATGTGAGAGAAATTAAGCTCTGATGACTCCGTGGGCAACATTTTCTGGGCATAAATCGTGTAACGTGGTAAGCAGTCTCCATTCCCTTCAACGGGGGAGAATCAGTTGACGGCAATGTGGCGCGCGAACATCGTTCCGGCAATTACGGTGGAAATCTCCGCTTATTTTCCCCAAGCACCTCTCCGCCCTAAAGTGACTCGCGAACGTTCCTGGACACACCTCCCGGCTAAGTGAATTCTCCCCAATGCTCCAGAATAGAACAATTTAATGTGTTAACATTCAAAGCGCCCGTCTGACACTCCCACTTTGCGCCAACAGACCCCATATTTCCGCATCATCACGTTTGAGACATGCGTGTGCCCTGGCAATTGTTCGACCCATATAAGCCCAATATATAAAGTCATTTCCACTAGTTATATGAGTGTGGGTGCTTTAGTAATCTGAAAATCCTAAATATGAGAATTGTTGCACATTTCAAACAATAAAAGAATATATATAAATGTCATCAGAAAATCCGAATGACAACCCTAGTCCTGTTGTACATACAATATGATGACAATAGCCACTTCCCTTAGCATTTCATGTCAGCCGGGTCATATTTCTTACTTGTCCTTAAGAAACGACAGTTTCATTCACTGCATTTCCTCTCTTTATATTCATTTTATTAAACCGTCAGATTCCACGGTCACTGCCAATGGATACAAGTGACGAGAGCGAGTCGTCAGCTGATTTACACCGGCTGCGGAGACTATTTTCAGTTTAAACTAAAACCCAGATGTTGCAGAGAAGATGATATTTAGTAATATCTAGTCCCAGCCTCCCCCCCTGAACTAAAACAAGGACACTCTCTTCCTATTCCCGTACTCATAAGTACACTGACTATAAACGCCAAAAAATGTTCCATTCATAGAACAGTGGAGAACAAACAGCAACATTTTATTTTATACCAGCTAATTAATGAAATCATTTCACTACAGCATTTACGTAAATATGATCTTGAAAAACAAACTTGTGTAAACGAGGTTTTAAAAACAAAAGTTATCTTGAAAATAATAGTAAAAATATAAATAAACGTTTTGTTTATTTATATTTGCAAGTTTAACTGGAAGCAAAGTGAGAGCTTCTACTTCCACCGTGGATGCGTGGATCGGTACACCGTGTAACACATGCACCAATACCGGGCCGCTAAGACTATTTTTGTCGCTGATGGTCAGTATCGCTGAATATCACCTGGCTGCTCTGGGGATAGTTTATTAGTCAATGAGTGTATAGGGTCATGTTGGAGCATACACAAAGGAAGCTAAGGGGATTAAATACCGAATTAAGATTTAAGCTGGGTACACACTACATGTTTTCAGACAATTATCAGGCCAATCACACGATAAACGACCGTTAGGCATTAATGTGTACAATAGACGATTATCACCCCAAAGCTCATTGTATTGTTTTATTTGATTTTTAAACCAGACTAAAAATCTCGTTCAACGATGCAACAATGTTGTTCCAATTCTGCAGTGTGTAAGCACTCAGGACCGGCAGTGTCCATAGATCTCTATGGGGTGTGTGGAGTCACCATCTTTTCAGCCCATGGTTATAACAGATGAAGAGCACAGATCTGAAAGTAAATCGTGTAAAACGTGTATAGTGTGTGCACAGGAATCAGCTGATGATCGGGACTTTCAGTCATTGGTAAAATTGGTAAGGATATTGCATCGAGAGTAATTTTTGTAGTGTGTACCGAACCTTAGTTACGGCAAGTAAACGGTAGGTGCCACTAAAAGGTCATTGTGTTTGCCTGACCTGCTAATAGGGCGTGTCCATCCAGCCCATACATGGACTTGTAGTTCCACAACAGCTGGAGAGCCACGGGTTGGCCAGGCCAGCTCTAATGGGAGGAGCTGAGCAGGTAGAATCAAATCACTACCATCCCTCCCAATAGATTTGTCCCCGACAGCGGGACAGGGGGTGTGACCATGCAGAAATGTGGGCGTGCTCACATTGTGTCTGGGCGTGGCCACGGCCCCAGAGGGCTGACCATTATCTCCCTTCACCCAAAATTCCCACCCATGGAAAAATATCCCTGGGCAAGACAGAGCCCTGAAATCAGCACAGTTTCGAGGCTTGCACTAGTGACTTGATAAGGCTGCATTCTCATGAATTCTCATAAACATTGATGCTCCACTGTGTGTGTAAGTCGGGTACACTGAAAATAATAAAGTATTTTATATATTTTTCCCATCTACAAATTGCAGCTTAATTCCTACACATGAGAATACACAATATAATGCCACCAATCTTTATAAGCAACATGTGAAAATAAATAAAATGTTACATATCAGATAAGTATCTTATATTCCAGTGTGATAACTGTCATTTCATGTAAAATAACACTACAGGTTAGTAGACCTAAGAGACCTTCCCCTTCACATGCTGATTGTTGATAACTTTTTGGATACCACAATATATAACCTACTGCGCTGGCTGTATATTATAATTAAATCTCAGGGTCGTAGGTCACCGATGGGAGATTGGCCTGACCCTCTGCCATCGCTTAGATGGGGTTTCAGAAGACAGAAATTGTTTGACAGCGAACTAAATATCTATCCCTGCAATTTATTCCTGTACAACACAATATTAGTTTTTACAGAGGAGAATTCATTCTTGTCCTTGGAAATTGAGTGGTGCTTGAAACCGCGCCGTACATGTAGCAATTGCATTGCAAATTACCACCCGCTGCATTGTGTGTGTGCATAATATATGTGTGTATAGATATATATATATATTCATGTATAGTCTCAGTAGTGACAGCTGGTTCAGCTTCCTACTAATAAACCTATAGAGGATAAATACAACAGGATTATTTCCTGTCCTTGAAATATCACCAGCATGCTGGGACCGCCATCTGACATCACTCACACACGGTGGAGACATTTTGTGGACCGAACCAATATTTGAATGCATGTAAAGTAAAACAATGCATTCTCATTGGCCGGGTTGCCTTGATGTCTTGATGTGTGCCAACCATGACTGCACCCCGTCCCATACTGGCATCATTTTCTCTCCCTACCTTATAGTCATCCACTGTCCCTAATTCCCAGGACGTATTACGTTTTATGGATCTGTCTCTGTGACTCGTCATCCCTGGGAATATTCCTGTTTCCTCCCTCTGCTTCTATTCTCACTGTCTGTTGTTATTTACTTGGTGTTTATTGGGTGTAGGGATATAAAGTCCATCAAAAGCTTTCTCAGCATGATAAAATAGGGATTATAGAGCACAAAGGACCATGTAGATCAGTGAGAGGTAACAAGGGGCGCATGGGAGGACCTCTAAACTGGGAAAGGGCCGCACATTACCCGTAATCTCAGTAACAAGGTAAACAATACATCGAATCAAAGAGACACCTATCTGTGATAACATATCAGCAACTCTGCTACCCCCGGTCACTGATGTCCTAATTACACGTATGGCATGAGGAGGATCCGTGAGTAAAGCTCGGTACACACGTATGTAATCTTACATCAGCAGTGGCGCACGCTGGGGGGGTTTCTGGTTCTCCAGAAACCCCTCCCCTACAGGAACCAATGATACTGTACAGCAGCCGCGGCGCTGTCAAAGAAGCGCCCGCGGCAGTGCTGTATTGTAGTATAATACAGCACTGCCGCGGATGCTTCTTGACAGCGCCGCGGTTGCTGTAGAATTCAGACTCGCTGAAATGGAGCTGCTGCGCTGTGATCTTCATCTCTCAGAACCATCTGCTGAAGAGATGGTGACTCTGTACACTGTACAGATATCTGCCTACACTGCTGGTGGTGAGTGCGAACACACTGCCACATTTGCCCGACATCAATGATCGTGATTTTTAGGACGTTTAGAAAACCAAATCAACTAATGCTATGTGCTGGTACGATAAAACATGATGGTGGGAGCATACACACTAATGCGATATCTGACCAAATGTTTGTAAATCGTGTCACCTACACAATAATTACACAGATGTGTACCCAGCTTACTATCCTCCTCCCTCAGTGCCGTTGTCCCGATGAGGCTCGGGCAGGAGAGTTATTGTTGGAGCAGACAAGGTCCCCACAGACTCTCTGTACAACTCTCTTCCATTCTCAGAGCCTCCAGCTGTCTCCATCACTCTCCTTAATGTATCAGTGCCGGAGGAGATGTTCCGTTACCTGGTAACGCAGTGATTGTGTCTTATCACGGTGACGTAACCTGGTGATTGTAATGAATATCCAAAGACAAAATACAAACTGGAAACCTGAGAAGAAGACAATGTCGGGGCTGTCACCTGATATAAGTCACTCGTTCCTCCTGTCACCCACTAATATTAGAAAGAAGCTGCCCCATTTTAGGGAATACTTATCTCTACCTCTAGTACTCAGGGCTTTCACTCAGCTTCCTGGTCTCACAAGCGGGGGCTGGGCTGGGGGGTTTCCCCCCCCCCCAGGTCTATCCCATAGTGGGCTACCTTGGGCCGGGTCACTGGGCCTTCCTTTATAATGTCCCTAATAGGCTGCTGAGTCGAATCTTGTCCCCCAGGCTAAATTTTGGCAGCCCTATCCATGTAGACATGATCAAAAATTATAATACGCAGCACCATTGTGACCGCCACACAATACGCAGCACCATTGTGACCGCCACACAATACATAGCACCCTTGTGACCGCCACACAATACATAGCACCCTTGTGACCGCCACACAATACACAGCACCCTTGTGACCGGCACACAATACATAGCACCCATGTGACCGCCACACAATACGCAGCACCCTTGTTACCACCACACAATACGCAGCACCATTGTGACCGCCACACAATACGCAGCACCATTGTGACCACCACACAATACATAGCACCCTTGTGACCGCCACACAATACGCAGCACCCTTGTTACCACCACACAATACACAGCACCCTTGTTACCACCACACAATACACAGCACCCTTGTGACCGCCACACAATACATAGCACCCTTGTGACCGCCACACAATACATAGCACCCTTGTGACCGCCACACAATACATAGCACCCTTGTGACCGCCACACAATACACAGCACCCTTGTGACCGCCACACAATACACAGCACCCTTGTGACCGCCACACAATACAGAGGGCAGCCATGAGACCTCCACCCAATACAGAGAGCAACTGGGCCACCTGTATATTTTTTCTTTAAAATGTTCCTAATGTCCCCTGCTAACAAGCTCTCGCTTGCCAGGTGAACCGTAATTGAAGGAGACAGTCGCTGGGGCGGCGGTGGTGGGGTGGGGGCTTTATCTCCCTCTCTCTGTATTTGCATAGTTGCATACAGGGGGCACTGTTAACCTGTGGAGTAGAAGGAGAACAGAAAAGCTTTATATCCTTATATACAGGACTAGGTACTATGTAAAATAATTAAATATACTATGTGGCAGGTTGTCTTTAAGGAGAACATTATATAAGGGGCTTAGATATCAGTAGCCCAGAATTGATCTGATGTACTAATACCGCCATGATACTTATGTTACATAGGGTTTTCCACGCAAAGCTACGTGGGAGCCATTGTCTGCGCTGATCCTTTGTTGTACTGAACTAAACAAAAAGTCCTGTCCTTGATAAAAAACTACTTAACTGAAGGGTTTGGTAGAATAAGGGGGTTGATAGAGACCTCAGCAGAGATACAGAAGAGGAAGGAGCACCTCAGTATCTTTGGAATGGCCCTCTCACACTTTTTGGAACAAACCATAAGTGTCAGTGAGATAACTAATAGTTTATTGTTAGATATAATAGTTGTACATTTTGTCAGTAACTAAAACAATAACGTTTATTTTCTTCATGAATAAATTCAGCCACTTCCTGTCACAAAACTGGTTTTGGTTTTGGATCTGGATTAGCTTCGTGTTTTGGTTTAGGTTTTGGCAAAACCGCTCTCATGTGTTTTGGTTTTGGATATTTTAGAACAAATCCTAAAATATGCTAAAATCACATAATTTTGCTCTTTTTTTGTTCCTACATTATTATTAACCTCAATAACACTAATTTCAAGTCATTTGCAGTCAATTTTGACCACCTCACAGGTCACAATATTATTTTCATACACTTTGGGACATAAACTGCAGCGACCTGGCTGGATGGTAAGCGACAGAGCAATGACACAAACACACGGCAGTTCCTAGCACATCTAGGACACATTGGCACATATCAGTGGCAGGAAAGAAAAATGAGGTTCCGCCCTCCCTCCCCCCCTCCGTGATGTTGGATCTTAAAAAGGAATTCAAAACTTCCGAGATCCGACGACGTCACAATGACGTTTTGCCTCGTTTTCAATTCTGAGGGCGCGGGACAGTACCGAGCTGGCTCGGCTCGGTACTTGGGTACCCTAAGTTCAGGTGTGTACGGTTCTAGAGGAACCGAGCCTAAGCATCTCTAATGGCAACAAAGGGCATTAACTAAGATTAAACACATATTGGGCGATTCGTCACGGCACACATACTGAGCGCAGCAAATACATTTATTAGGAAGCTGTTAATATCTTCTGAACATAAAATACATTGTTACAGTTGCTCCTGATTACAGACACGTGTTCTAGCTGTATACACAGCCGTCATCACTAGTAATCAGGACGTAGACTAGCCCTGTAGCTGGAGCAAGAGATACGGCAGAAAAACAAGTAACACTGCGATTCACAGAGCTTGATTCGGAGGCGGCTTAGTGCGCCTGAGTTGGGCACGCCCTTACTGTGAGTTGGCTACGGCACAATACCCCTTCCTCTCCTTCACTCCGTGAAATTGTAGGCTGCAGTAAGTGCGCTTTGCGTATGAAGACGGAGCAGACACGGCTGGGTTTACTGACGTATGGTCCTGCTGTGCGCATGCGCAGAGTGATTTTGCGCACGATTCTCTCAACGTCGGCAGTGCGAGCCTTGAGGAATCAGTCCCAGTGTGTATACACTACTAAATGTACTGTTATAATTGTCCTGTATCAGATTTACTTACATTTATATATTCATTTACTATATAAGCCATCTATTGACCACGTTATAGGTTAAGTAGACTCTCTGTTTTAGTCTTTAGCAGCCAACAGGCTATTACATTGTAAATTAACTCTTTGAACGTCACCAGTGTAATTAGGGATGCTAAATGACAAATCTGTTCCCATCTTTATGCCAGGAACGTTGGATCGCTTTAAGGCAAGTTTTATTTTATCAGGATCTAAAGGCTGCATTCACATCAATACCAGGCGAGCCCTCAAAGTGTCCTCCTCCGTGGTATCTGCGGTTCATGGTTAAACTAACAAATGAGAGAAACGAAAAACCTTTTTTCTTCTGACAAAATACATTCTGGAATCTTGGAGGAATCTACATGTGTTTATACGTTGTGTTATTAGAAAAGTCCCAATGTCTTAAGATTCAGCAAAGCCAATGCGGGCGAGGTTAGGCTATGGCTTCTAACGCGCTAATGTACTAACCAGACATCAATACACCTCAGCTGTTGGGCTGAAAACATCACTCACTCTTAATGCATCTGTTCCTTGTAAATCCCCAAAGAAATATCCCGGCTCCGTTACCACGGCAACAGCAATATGCCCCCATCTCTCAAGTTGAGTTAGTGTTAAAAGTCAGCCCTCGCCTCTCGAATCCTCCACCAGCCCCCGGTGCGAAGACAAATAACGATCGATATGCATCTTACGCACGGTATACAGTGTATTTTCTGAGATCAAAGCATTGCTTTCCGTATTGAATAATTAAAAAGGGCAAAACACCTTTAAAATCGTTTCTTCTCGCACACAGAAAGCAGATTACCCCCCCACTGGCTTCAATACAATGTCTGACTAATGCTTCAGTTATGAAACTTTGATCCCATTCGAATGATAAAAACAAAACAAAACAAGAAACCTTTTTGTATTGTTAAACGTTATTAATACTTAAAGTTACCGGTCACCCACACACACGCTGGAGATATTGGGGTTGTAGCATAACTGGCCGCAAAATAGGATTAAATTATTCTTAATTTGGGCCAATATTTAGTCTGTCACCTGACTAGTTGTGACATCATTGAGGCACGAGGCAAAAGGTGCCTCAGACCTCAGCGATGTTAAGGTACCCTAGTAAAATAATGGGCTGCATCCTCGTTATTAGTTTGGCTGCCTCTATGATGTGTAGGGTACATTTTAAAAATGAGGCACAAGAGGCTACCAAGGCGATTAACCCCCCCACCCCTTGTAATTTAGTAATACTATTTGCTATCACAGTCATAATTGCAGCTATGAGCTTTAAAAGGGAAAGTCTGGGACCCCAGTTTACTCCCCCAAAACACCCCTGTTATATCCCGCCACTGTAACCAATCAGATATAAGCTTTAATCTGTCTGGTGCAAGAGTCTAATGAAAGCAAGAATCTTATTGGTTCATATACTCGCTTTAGTTACTTGCACCTTGTGGCTTATCCAGTCAGGTCATGATTTTAAATCCCTATGAAATGAAAAATTTGAAATGCGTGTACAGCCTGAAATTTATAATTTACTGAAATTAAATGTTAATTGAACACCGACACACTGACCTGTACATTGGAAGCTAGGATCGGTGTGTCTGACAGGAAATCCTCATAGAGAGGGTACCAGTAAATCGCTTACAGTCCTCTTGTCCTCCAGGACTAAGCAACCTTGTTTTGAAGGCGTTGTGTTTGGGCTGGAGGATAACTGCTTAAATTGTACCCATCAGGTGTTCCAAAATCTACAGAGTAAATGCTGAATGGACCCTGTACAGTTACATGTATAAATACACAAACTGCTATTGGGAAAACAGCTATAAATCTGTGCCCCTCCCTCTATTATTAAAGACATTCCTTAAATTATTTGTTACTGTGTTCAGAAGCCCCATGTGATACTTAGGTCATGTGATCATGCAGAGCCAATGTGCTGAAAGGTGGCAGCTTGATGATGTCACAGGAAGCATCACAGGAGCACACTGAGCATGCTCCTGCCTGTACACAGGATGGTTACAGCTGTAACAGGCAGTATATGTTCCTTATGCATTGTGTGCGGATATCTGTTTAATGTGCGCTTGTATATAGGTGACGGGTTTGCCTTAATACAGAGTTATCCCTGGAATATACATTGAAAGGGACAATACTCAACATTTTTGTAACTCACAAATGACTTTAGCAATTAATTATCAATAAATGCAGAGATAGTGATATTTATTATAAAAGTGCAGATCTGACCAACAGACAGCAGTTTCCGGACTAGTGACAATATAAATGCACGTATTACAACGGAAATATACACATTACCATCCCTTATGGTACCCACACGTCATGGGCATACATATTTTAGGGCTCTAAATAAATGTTTGTCCCACGGGTGGAAACATTTGGATGAACAGAGATATTTAATGGGCAGTCTAGCTTTTTACAGTACATTAAGCCCCCTGGGGGTGTGGCCCACCCCCCATTGTGACATGACCACACCCACATCTAGACAGGGCCACGGCCCTATCCCGCTGCTGGGGACAGACAAGTTGGGAGGTAGACCTTCAATGCCCCCTCCCTTACAAACCCCCCTATTTTAATTCTATGTGCGACATACTCCTTCCCCCTCATTTAAATGCAGTGGATCAATGTGCAGAGGGGTCTTTCCCCTATCTTCATGAAATAAACACAGATGTACGGTCCATAAGCCACTATAAAGAATAAAATACGTTACCCGGATAAAGAGGATCTTCTCTCCAACTTTGTATCTTCCTTGGGACAGCCGCTCCACACAGAATTTACTGGGGCATTTACAGGGGGGATCTTCAGAAATATGCTGAACCTGAGAAAAACAAGACCTTCAATACGTATTGTGTCTAAATTCTTCTACCTGAAACAAATGCGCATTTTCATTACAGTGCATAAAAAAAAAATATTTGAGTCGTTGGCCCAGTTGCCATTTTTAAAGAACAAACAAGCTGCCTCTTTCGTTGCCTGTGGCACAGCAGCTTGGTGGTGGAAGGTAGGTTTATAGGCATGTATGAGGGTGTACGTGAGGTGCCGTTAATGTTACATAGCACAGAGACGGCAGCCATTCTGGTAACCAATAGTTACGAGAATGCAAGCCAATCACAAGGGACCTGTGACGGCATGCCTCAATGATGTCACTAGTCCCTACTAAGCTGATAGGCTGCATTCTCATGTATATTGGTGCAGGGTACAATATGGCTGCCTCCGCTGTGTGTTGATGGCGTGTACACTCTAGCGGTGTCACTGTGATATAATTATATACTGTGTGTTTATATAATTTTTACAGGTGTGTGTCTATAATGAGGTAACCTGATCCAGGCTTTTAAAGCAACAAGTTTCAGGGCCAGCAAAATCATATGAATTATTTTCTTTATGCAGATGTGCAAACTAGTTATGACCGGCTAACCAAAACTCTAAATTTGCATAACTTCATACCTTACAATATTTGTACATGCTAAATCAGAGCAAAGTCCTGATTCGCCCAAACCCCGCCCCTATTTTACACAAGCCCCACCCCAGATCCACCTAAGGGCACTGGTGAGGTAAAACTCCGCCTACTTTGGTGTAAACTCCGCCCCTTGAAGCCAACGAATCGGGATTGTCCCTCTGAAATCTGTACAGTTGGGAGTTATGTAACTTACTGCGTCATCTAATAGCTTCCCGGCGCTCTTTTTTCCAGATGAGATCTTTGTTGGGGAGGGGGACGGTGATGGGGTGGGGGTGGAGAGAATTTCTTCCTGTTCAATCTCTTTCTCCAGTTTTATTAATCCAGGCGGCTCCACACCGTTCCTGCCAATGAGAAGAAAGGGGGGGAGTCACATGGTTAGTCTATAATTTGCACATGTGGCCTGGATATTACAAGCTGTAATTTTGCACAATGATAACTGAAAGCTCTGGGACCCTCGCACCATTTATCCCATGTTATATCCCAGTACTGTAACCAATGTCTGTTTTATCCCCACAGTACAGTGCAACGGAATATGTTGGTGCTTTATAAACCTCCACTTTGTGGAATTTCTCCAATCTGTTTTTTTTTTTTCGGGGCGATCTGGCAGTAAAGCCGAGCTATCCCTTCTTTTTCCATTCTACCTGCGCTCTTTCACGAACACACTCGGCCAAGACACCGGGAACAATGGAAAAGTATTATTGGAAAGAATAGGCAGAGGGGTCGGGTTCTGCAGACTGTTTGATGAAGCATTCGTAGGCTGGGAGGGGACGGCTACAAAGATTCCTTGTGCTTCCTGTCTGTCTGGCCAGGCCCGCAGCCCGTAAATCACAGAATTCCCCATGGACCCTTTGCCCTACACCTGCACATACTGTAGTCTGAGAAATAAAATAATCTGCTGGAAAACACACAGCTGTCTCCTGTGTCTGCCGAGATCACCAGAGTATTACAGCCACTAGCCACGGCTCTTGTGATATAGGATTATAATGCAGGACAAGGGATGTTCCCCCATGTACAGAATGAAATTAAATAACCCTGCGTGCTTATCTCAGCAAATTACAAATTATTTACAAAATAGTCAACAGTATCTGATTCCCAAGGACTGTTTTCAGGTGTTTACAAACTTTTTTCCAAGTCATTGTTGCCTCTAAGCTGAGCAGCCTGGAAATGACAGCGTTAAAAGTGGAACTTGCTAGGAAAAAAATCAGCAGAATAGGGGGGGGGGGGCTCCTCGTATTGACCTTTTAACTCTTTCCTTTCCACATTGATTAGTTTAATGAGGACATTGGTCTCAGAGAAAATTTACTTTTATTTAATTTTTTAGTTACTCCCTGCTCCGAAACTTCCAACGCAGTATCCCGCACCAATTTCTACAGATGAATGTGATGAATTGAGGAGTGCGGCGATTCTGTACTAGGCGAGGAGGAGACCTGAGTAGATCGTTGCTGTGTTATCCAAAATTAGATGATATATTTGTGAGGGTAGGATAGGACCATTAAACCAAAAAAAATGTTACCTTGCACAAAGGAGCTATTAAAAACATTCCCAGACCTCGGCAGAACTTGAGAACGCTTAACGCTTGATACAGACCCCCCATATACACCGGCAGTCTCTCATCACACAGTATCACACCAAAAAGATATAACTATACAGAGATGCAAAGACTACAAAGCTCTAATACACAAAATAATACACAGACTCTCTACATGGAGCCATTGAATAGATTTATGAATGCAGGTCTGTAGATCAGACACAAATTAGGGACATTATGGAAAAAAAGCCAAGGGATATGGGACAAAAACAGGGAGGTCTGACATTATATTACAATTTTTTGTGTAGCTGAATGCAAACTATTATTCTACGTAAATAGCCATTTCAGTTAACAGGATGACTGCAAGGTCATTCATTGGGATTACCATCAGGAAGTCTGATGTGCATAGGACAAATACTACCCTCTGCAAATCACAAATTAATTTCAAATAGATTCAACTCTGAAAATTTCCTGAAACTTTTCCAATATATAATTTGTTATTAGTCCCTATTTAATATAACCCAACTTATATTTTAGGCCTAGAGGTCCTAAAATTGAACTGGTAACTGGGAATTGCATATATAAAGAAAGTTTTCTGGATTGTAATTATGGTAAATTGTAGTTAAAACGATGTAAAATGACGGGGAACGTACGCTACCTTGTAGCCATCAGAACGCAATACTTTTCTAGATGGTTTGTCGTAGTGAGGACGTCAAAATATCTTCTGCATCAAACATACACAGCCCCAAAGTCTTTATTATGATTGAATTATATTAAACATGGGGGAAATGAGTAAGAAATTGGAACAAAAACTAGAACATTGGTTGTTCTTACGGGTGATATCCACGGATGGGCCAGTATCACACAGCCACCATCAACCCAACACCCAATGTTCACGAGATACAGATGGACGTGATTAAGCTCACTCTGGTCGTGGACATATGTATACACTCGTCAGCCCTTCCTCTTCTGTTTGTGTGGCATACGGTTCTCACTAGTGTTTCGGGTATAAGTAGACTTCTCTTGTGCTGCACCAACTCTCTGGAACTCTCTCCCTCGTGCCCCCAGACACTCAGCGTCACTTCTCCATTAATACTCAGCTCTTCGGTCAAGCATATAATCTGGCCCCACAACAGTTTACTTTGCCACCTGAACTTTGCCCTTCACAATCTGAACTTCTAAATCAATAGTAATATTAATAATAAGACCAGGCCCGGCGCTCCCATTAGGCAACCTTAGGCAATTGCCTAGGGCGCCGGGTCCTGCAGGGCGCCGCTGCCGCTGACTAGATTGAAAATCTAGTCAGCGGAGAGATGTGGGATAGAGGTGCAGCGGCGGCGGGTGCCGCCGCTGTTTTTTAAATGTCCGCCGCCGCCGCTGTCAGATGCATCCGGGCTGCACACCTGATCACTGACGTCAGTGATCAGGTGACATATGTTTACCCGGCGCCGCCTGCTCTGCCCCTGTCTGTCAGGAGTAAAGTTTACCCAGCGCCCCCCTCTCTTCCCAGCATGCACAGGCTGCTCCACCCCTCTCCTTTTTCTGGAAAGAAGCTGAGGAGCGGTGGGCAGCCATTAAGGAAGAGCCTCCCTGCATCCGATCATCAAAAACGGTAAGTATATTTATTTATTTCTTTTTTGGGTATTATAAATTGTTGTTTTTTTTTTAGGTGAGAACCCAGGGGGGAGGGAGGGGGGGGGGGGGGGCGCTAGGCTGAAAGTTTGCCTAGGGCGCCTACAGACCTTGCACCGGCCCTGAATAAGACATATTACCCAGGCTAGTGCTAGGTGACACAGGGACTTTGGTATACCTGTACCGTGCAGTCGGACAGTTTAAAAAAACAGGGATGCTTTCAGACATGTTGGGCTGGTAATAACAGACGGGTCTAGCTTACGCACCACGCCAGACCATGTTTACATACATGCCTGAAGTATGCTTTGTTTTTCTACTTAGCTTATGGTCTTGGGAATACTCTATCATTCTTTGGGCAGCTACATATTATATCCATCTATTGGTGCCAGAAGTGGGATGACTGCATTGACACTGGGGGGATTTATGCCCGCCTGGAGAGGCAGGATAGAGCATTCTAACATAGCCAGAGGATCAAGTACAGTAAAAGTATGTTTGCGCAAATGCAGTTGATGGAGACCTGCAGAAACACACATATACACCTGCTATGAGGCGTGTGTCTTGCCCCTGCTATAGGGCAGATGCAAATATATGCTCTTGATGATGACTTGTGGTAAACTGGATGCGCAAGCTGCCAAAGTGGAGGTGGACTGATCTTGCAATGTGTAGGTCTCTGCGTTTGGGTGAAAATACGCTTTCTAAGTGCCTTTTTTTTAACATAGTAAGAGCAGTTGATTATATGGTATTTAAGCAACAAAACATTTATACTGTGAATGTTTTGAGTAACTAAATGTTATATTTTATAATCACAGCTATAATAACAGAATAAATCCCCCACCGAAATGAATATTCTTTATTAAAATTGCAAAACCAGTAACTCAAGTATTGAAGGAGTTGGTAAGTTTTCGTTTTCACATCTGCCTGCAACATGTTCATTAACAGCTACACTGAACGCTCCGCTTCACAAAGATTATTATTGCAAGAAAAAAAAAAAAGAAGAAAAAAGTCAAAGTGAAATATGTAAAAAATGTAAATATTCCTTTGGTGAATCCCCCCTTACCTGGCTGCAATCCTCCCCAGCTCCAGTAGGCAGAGGCAGACTTCCCGCGGCTGCTTGTGAAGCACTGGGAGCAAAACAAACAGTACAACAATTATTTCATAAACAGTTATAATAAATACACACACGGTATATCTAATAACACAATACAAATAGCACAAACCAACTGGAACCCACAGCGACCAATTACATTCCAGCTCTGATCAGAGATTGGTTGTCAACCTTTGCAATGTTTGTTTACTGACTTCTTGCAATTCACTCAGAGACATAATATTTTACTGACATATTTACTTAAAAAATTCTCAAAACAATTTGTTTGATCTTTATCTGGTTTTAAGCACTCTGACATTTATAATGCAGCATTACAATGTTAGAGCATGATGTGAACGGCAATAGCTCTTATTTGTTTTAATTTTAAACACTTTTCATGCGTTTTTTAAAGGCTGAAAGGTGCACTGTATATTCTGACACCTATATAGCCCGTCTGTTCTATATCTGAACCTAAAGATGGCTTTAATCATGGACCTAAACCCTGCAAAGTAAATAAAATAAATAAATACAAAAATAAAATAAAAAAGTAAAAACTCTCTACAAATGGATACGTAACAAAATTGTATTTGTTTGCTTTTTTTTTTTGCTGTGTCCTGGTCTGTAGAGGAAACTTGATACACGCTGCTTTTGTGATTTAGTTGAAAGTTCCCCCTCTTGCAAAGTGGTATTAAAGTCCACTAATATCTAACCCTGTATCTTATTCATAGACAGTAATGTGGCCAATGACAGTCAGTATCAGATTGTTGCTAAGGGTTACAGCACATCGGTGCTACTTGTATAACTTTATTAAATAAACAAGAACATTTAATGCATGAGATGAGGATTGTTGACACTAGGGTCACCTGATCAGTCATGTGACTCTGGAGCGCACGCAGCAGAGTCCGATTTAATCTTTGGCCATCTCTACGGTCCGTGTTTTTCACTCGTATCACTTGCTCCAGCTACAGGTCGGGTGTAGGTGCCGATTACTAGTGATGACAGCTGTGTATACAGCTAGAACATGTGTTTGTATACAGCTACAACATGTGTTTGTAATCAGGAGCAACTGTAAAAAAGTATTTTATGTACAGTAGCCATTAATAAGATACTAATAAATGTATTTTATGGAGGTGGGGGAATGGGAAAAAAATACTTTTTAAAAAAAATGTTTTATCATGAATGACTATATTATTTACAGGTGACAATAACTGAATACTTTTTTTGTGTGCGTTCTTTTGGTACTTTATATTTACATATGTATTGGACGTATCCTGCAGTGTATTGTGTCTGTCAAAGCACAGCGGACCTAGACCTCTATTTAACACGAGATGTACCGTCAGATCCGCTTGTAGTTGAATACGGACGTGCGTATACCCGAATTACTGCGTTTTAAAAAAAATGCAATTTCCGCTCGTTTTGCCTTTAGTGAATCAGGCCCATCGTGTGTATTATACACGTGTAGATTTACATGACTGATCTCGTAACTCTACGTGATGACGTTTACTGGATAGGAGTGGCACAGAGATTTAAAGCCACTGAAAGCAAATAGTCATATGTGCAAAAACAGTGACAAGTAGCACGGAGATAACTAAAGGCTAAGGGAGATGTTGCCTATAGCAACCAATCAGATTCTAGCTATCATTTATTTAGTACATTCTACATAATGACAGCTAGAATCTGATTGGTTGCTATAGGCAACATATCCACTTGTTCAAACCTCAGTTTAGCAAATATACCTTTAAGTCCACGTGGATTTGTTTCATGCATCAAAGTCAACAGGGTAATATGTGTGAATTAACCCCTCCCCCCCTTCCCCCCCCCCCCCCTCCGTTTATCTGGTTTTCCAGTCAGACCAGTGAAATTTACGAGGATATTAATCCAAGCTGTCCCCCCTCTTCTTTCCTTTTCAGTGAGCTGTGAGGACATTTTGGGGGTACAGCTGGTCCGGTACCCAGTTTGGTGATGTTCAATTCATGGAGGGCCACATTAGCTCTATGAAGGGCCAAAGACTCTTCACTGGATATATTAGGCTAAATTTATATTTTTATTTATGGCTTGCATTGTAGTAATTCCAGATAATCACCTATAATTGTAACCAGAATTTGGTATAAACACAAAACATTTTTGTCAGAACTACTCGCTTAATGGTATATAAATATAATACCAATTTAAGGCCAATGTAGAAACCGATCTATCCGACAGAACAGCAGCGTGCCTTATAGTATATATCTAGCTGTGATTGTACGTTTAATAAGCAAATAAATATTATTATAGTGACAGTGATGAAGGTGAGACGTGAGATGGGGACTGCCCAACACAGTGAGAACAGACACACACACCATATATACTGCATATACCAGTCTCCTACCATCAACAGAGAGATGTCTGTGTGGTCGACATCTAGGAGTCTGAAGCTTTAGATGGGGGGAAATAGAAATGGATTTGTGAGGTAATAAGAGTGAGGATTGAACACAAATACATTTTTAACACAAATAGATTAGATATATATATATATATATATATATATATATATATATATATGTATATGTCAGTGACACTGATAACAAGTTTAAGAAAACATGAAATTCTCCCATATATGTCTATGGAAGGGGCCCAAAACAGTGTATTAAGAGCCTCACATTCCAAATTTGCCATAAGCGGGAGTTCCAGGCAACTTGTCCAAGTACAGCCCCTGTCATCTCCTGAGACCATAGGTTTATTGTAGATGTAATAAGCCATGCCATCCTCTCCAAATGCTTACTTTTATACCGTGTCTACCTTTTAGGTCCCTTAGTGCTTCAATAGGGACCCACCACCTCTGATAATTGGGAGGAGAACGCTCCTGTGGGGCGGACTGAACTGGCCCTAGCTGGAGCAGCTAGGATGGAGGTGTGTGCTGTATGCAGCAGCTGATTGGATGGGACCCAGCTCCTGTCCAATCAGCTATCACATACCGTGCACACCCACAGAACATTGGCATGGTTTAATCAGAGGCTGTATGCAGCTGAAGGTGTGTGTGCACCAAATGTATCCCTGTAGGAAACAACGTTCGTATATTCTACGCATTTCATTATTTTAGACATTAATTCCTTTGCTGCTGATCAGAGTATCACACCTAGAAACACCATCCCTGTCTATCATCAGATAGACACCAGATTGTACAGGTGGGATTTGGGAATTATAAATATAGCCAGGGGTTGGCATCTCAGTGCCGGTCTTACCTGCTACATTAATGGTCCGTCTGGCTGGTTAGGATTCTGGGAAATTTCCTCCAGTCTTGCACTGGTCATAATGCCGTGTTTGTTATTAATTGCAATTGTTTGTAAAAAAAAACATGTTACTGCTATAAAATGCATTAATTTGGAATGTTTAATCCTTAGCAATGGATTCTGCGGTATCGGGAGATAAGGAAGTGTTAATATTTCCACCATGACTCATCACCTCACCAGCTTGTAATGTTTCTGGATAGTTATGTAATGCTCATTTTTTGGAAGTTGAAAGTTTGGCAGATAACGTCTGATCTGTCAGCTGACCTGAGTGTCTGAAACGCATCAGGCATTAAATCTGGAACAGAAACATCATTGTGTGTTGGGCCAGTAACAGTGAGGAGCATTTTGCCCATCCTCTAACCTTGTTCTCATGGGATTAAATAAAATACACTTTAAAGGGTTCTCCACCATCATAATCCATTAATTTACTGACTTGAATAGTTTATTTCTATTAAACGTACACACCATGCATTGGATACAATTACTTCCAGAGAACAGTATCGTGTCTTATCCCAGTATAACATAAATGGAAACGGAAGCTAAAAAGAAACATCTATGAATTTAGTAGAAGTGAACAGAGAATGTATACAAGCCAATACATCGTAATAATCTGTAGGTGGAGAAACCCTTTAAGTGGATGATAGTAAATTAAGTTATTTAAATTCCTTGGAAGATCAGGACAGACAGGCTCGTCTGAAGAGCTTACATGTGGTCTGACCAATTGCAACCAACCAGACACCTGAATTTACTGTTGCAAGTTACACTAGAGTGATTCAAATATTTTCCTGAATGGTTATTAAAAAATGTAAGTTATAGGAAATATAATTGGCATGACACTAATGTATTAATGTGAATCAATGATTATTTCCAAACCCCCCACCCTAAAGATTAGTGCACAAAGGTGCTTTGTACCCCGGCACCGTCTATATAACATTTGGGGGTGTAGCTTCTATTAAAAATCTAAAACAACAACGGGTGCAGTATGTTAGTTCCTGGTCCCTTGACCGTGTTACACCCTGATTAAGGTACATATATCTTTCTGAACGAGCCAATTAAATGTTCTTTAGTTGCAAAAATGCATTGATGGGCGCTCTTTGACCAATGTAAAAAAAGAAAACCTTCGAACACGTAATAAACTCCACTCTGATTTACCTGACTCTCATCATTAATGTAAGACATAGATGAAGTGAAACTGAGCAACATTTTAGGCAAAAACCAAAAACATTTCAATGATTGAGCGGAATGGTCCTAAAGTTTTGTTAGGTTGGACTTTGAAGTGACGTTTCCCCTCTCTTCATCCTATGCATTTTCTGGTGTATTCTCAAACCGGCAAAGCTAGACACAGATTGATTTTCAAGTTGCATTCCAAAGGACTGCGATATGAGCGTACACCGTGAAACGCGTTAGCAGACAAATAGAAACACAAGTACGCACTTTTTTGGTTCCAAGTTGACCCTTAGGGGCCAATTAATTTAATATAGTTATGCGCACATTACAGTCAATTACGGTATGGAAAATTTTGCTCTATGGTGCAAACAATGAAGATCGTTACCAAAGCATCACGTGGTCACCCACTGTTTGTTCTTTCATTTCTCCATGTTGTCAACACAGAGAGAAGATCCGGTGGAGCCTGAGTGGTAGTCCCTGGCCTAAGACACCCGCAGTTTCTTTGGGGGTTGGTGAGGGAATATTTTGGGGGGGAATATCCTATAAGAATTACATATACATTCTATGCGATATATTTCAGGCTTACAGCCAGCCTGAAATAACTCTTGGAGTTGGATTTCCTGTGGAATGCTCAGCATCTCAATTCTATAATGTTTTTATAATTTAGTTTCTTATAGAACAACCAGCAAGGGAGCTGGCAAACGTCTAGAGAGCCGTCATCGTTCCGAGCTAATGCACCGTTTTACGTGTGATTAATGAGTCTTATGGCAACAGATTTATTGATTACTGAATATTGACCTTTCTCCTATGGTAAAAATGACAGCTGACTAGATGGTTTGGGTCTTACAAACGGACGGTACTGAGGCGAATGGATGAATGAGACTGAATGAGAATTAAACTGACTTCTTGGTTTCAGCAGCAGAGAGGAGCTGAGATTTGCATGCTGGGAACATAGCGTCTAATCAGACCAATGAGATTTAGCCATCAATACACCAGAGGTAAGAGGGAGACAGTATCTGAAAATAGACATCTCATAGAGAGTATAAAGGTCAGCTGAGAGAGGCGCTGATTGTGAGGGAGACTAAGGTAAAAACATTATTATTGAACGCCATGTATCGGATATTCTGTCTCAGTTTCCATAATGGGGCAGCTGACACCTTAAAAGCACATTAATGCTATTTCTGTTTTATTCGCATGTGTCTAATATAAGTATTAGAACTGCACTCCCAGGTAGGGTAAATATAAAACCACTATATAGAGGGAGCGATTCGCCGAAGCCGAGAGGGGCTGCTACGTGAAGCAGGTTTTCCAGGGGGCTTCGTAGTTCGCCTCACAGTCCTGGCAAAAAAATTGAGACTATGTGACACCATGAGGAGATCTGTGACTGCGCCCATCTGTAGTTCGGAGAGGGGCTGTGACATCAGAATAAACCCCTAGAACCAGGAAATTCGCAGTCCTCACCTCTAGCAGCCCCCTTTCTCTCAGGCTGAACGTGCCAGAACGTGCTCACAGGAGGCACGGGGAGGCTGGAGAGACAACATTCAGCCCTCCCCCAAATTTTGCTATGGGGCACTGCAGTGTTCCAGCCCTGTTTGGAAGCATAGTGTAACCCTGGCTAATCTGTGGCTCTCCAGGTGTTGTCAGACTATCTGTCCCAGCATGCTTTGCCAGTAGATTGCCCAGGCCTGTTTTAGTGCATTTTTTTACAGTTCATTTTTTAACTATTCTATTTTTGCACAGTTTTTTAAAGCTGCAATTCCACAAAAAAAAAATCTCAGTGACAGACTATAAGAAGAATGTTCCCAATCTCCCCGTCTTCAGGCTGCTATTAATGATTTATCAATTTGGATTACCATGGCAACCACAGTCACAGGCCACACAATATGGTGAGCAGAGAGGCTCTGGAACACCCCTCTGAGCTCTGTCTGCACTGTGACATCCTCCTTCTCCTCCCTCTGCCATCACATGACCTGCTGAGAGCTGTAAGCCTGTGTCTGTGTAGCAGACTGACTAGGGCTGTGTCTGGCAGCCTTTTTTGTTTGATCATGATCTATAGGAGGATAGCTAAGTAAAATAACTTGCTTAAAAGGTACTTAGCACAAATCTTTTATGTGGGCTTGCTGCTCTAACCTAAGATGTTATTAGTGTAACTTAGCATATAGTGCCCTATATATATATATATAAAAAGTATAGAACAAGGGTTTATATTAATAATTGCTAGACCTGGAACATCTATGACAGAGATATACATCCGAGTCTGAAAACTGTGATGCATTGGAAGTGCAGATGAAAGTGTAACCGCTCTATGAGGTCTGACAAGATATGGAGAGGAGAGACGTCTTATTCCAGGGAGAGGGACGAGCATTTTATCAGGGGGCTCCGTTACAATGGAGCAGATCCGCCAGAAGATACTCTGCAGTCCCTGACACAAAACAGGGAAGAAAAAGGAGACGGGAGGGATCTCATGTCATCCATGAGGACAGAAGCCCTTTCATACACACTGCTCCTATTTATCCCGTCTCCCGTTATCTAACGCTCTCTGGAAATATCAATTCTTTATTTGTCAGTCTGGAAGTCAGTCATGTGTCTGGCGGTGTGATCAGCCCTGATAGCGGCACTTCACCATGAAAGGGAATTTATACTTAATATAGATGCCTCTGTTATGCAAAAGCTATTTATAAAATCTTAAACATTCACAGATATTTTTGCCTCGTGGTGAAGCTTTTCTTTTATTTCCATATTCATCAATTGTAAAGTGGTCTTACCAATCAGACCTGTCCATATTGATAGCTATGGGCATATTTTAAAATAGTTTTTGCATTTCTTTAAATTATTTGACCCTCCTGGACAACCCCCTTCTTAATTAATTCTTCACCCCCCATATATAGTAAATAGGGGGATCTCTCTTTGGGAATTCATCTCCTGAATTGGTGCACCACCTTGCAAATTTTGATCCCTTCCCCTGAGATGAGAACATTGTAAGCCTGTCAGTGATCTTCTCTAGAGCTCTACTAAACCGCTATGTACGACTTGTACCTAAGTCGCAGCGAGAGGCAGCTTTCTGACTCAAGTAACAGGGAGGAAATCCATATTTGCTTTACCTGCGGGGTCAGGATTGATTTGGAATCATTACTGGTGGTAAACTTTGCACTACCAGAAGTCCTTTATTTATATATGTAACAAAATAATGCAGACTGAGTTGAACTGAGCTCAATAAATTTCTAATTATCATTTGTTGATGCCTTATGGATGAAATAAGGCACATGACTATTGCTTGAATTAATGTACATTTCTACAACAAGTATGGCCAACTGGGTTCTAGCCTGAAAGTTGTCAGATTTTCAAAAATTCAGATGTGTGGGATAATATTGAGTCATTTATCATAATCAGAGGATTGTGAAAGTTTCAACTAGTTTCATTAAAAATTCAATTAATTAGGTGACCCCCCCTGCCCACAGTACCCACTTCTTACTCTGGTGCGGTGGTAGGGCGGATTCTTCTCCTCTTGGGAGTGTGGCACTGAGCTGTGACATCATAGCCCAGCGCCACGCCCCCTGCCCATTACCAACATGGAGGAACAGCAGTCGGCAGCGTCACAGGTTAGAAGCCGCTGGCTACTGATATGGAGGGGCACATACTGGGAGGTCGACAGGGTAAAAATAAAGACAGCGAATGACTGTTATAGATGCCCTTATAACCCGTCTCTGCCTGGTGGTGCTTCTCTATCTCTTTGCAGTCATGTGTTCTGTTTTTTCTAAATAAATAGAATCTTTCCTAATCTTGTCTAACATATGCTGACCTGTAGATAGTATGATGATCTGTATAATATCTTGGAGCTTGTGCAGGACTAGAATGTGAATTACTATAAGCAATGGACAGTTGCAGAAACACATGACAATTTTTCTTTTTTTGTGGTGTAAAATGCGAGATAAAGCAATGGCTCAGTGGGTAGCACTTCTGCCTTACAGCCCTGGGGTCATGAGTTCAATTCTCCACCATGGACTTATCTGTGAGGAGTTTGTATGTTCTCCCCGTGTTTGCGTGGGTTTCCTCCGGGTGCTCCGGTTTCCTCCCACACTCCAAAAACATACTAGTGGGTTAATTGGCTGCTAACAAATTGACCTTAGTCTCTCTCGGTCTGTGTGTATGTATGTTAGGGAATTTAGACTATAAGCTCCAATGGGGCAGGGACTGATGTGAGTGAGTTCTCTGTACAGCGCTGCGGAATTAGTGGCGCTATTTAAATATATGGTAATAATAATAATATAAAATACAATGGAACTGTACTAAAATCCATGAAAAAGTATAATAAAGGAAGGCAAAATTGGAGATTGACTATTGTTTCTCTAAGAACACAGACAAAAAGGTTTTCAAATTTCACAGTTAGTTCCATAGCTCCTAATTGGCTCAATGTCTCCGTGTGGAACGCAAGTGTGCCTGCACTATTGCTTGACTGCTTGAAAGATCAGACAAAATCTATATTTGACACTTTGCGAGATATAAATGTACGTTCGGGCGAGACAACATGGACACTAATATAAAATTTCATCCACAATCAAACAAAACATGAAAAACAGGTAAAATAACTTAAGTGAAATAAACACGGACATTAGTTTTACTAACCCCAGACATCAGTCCTAATGCAAGTGGATAGAGGAGCAGATTGTGGATTTCGATGTTAGCATGTGGTAACACACAAGGCTTTGGCAACAGAGCCGGTGAAACCATTAATTGCTAGTTATTGTAAGTGATACGTACCGAGTCCTTCCGACTCAAACAAACACGTCTCTTCAACACCTATTCTCCTGCACCAGGAGAGGAAGTTTGCTGTGTTGTCTCTTGCAAAGAAGGAGCCAGACGCGGCGTTGGCTCGGTAAGGAATCCTCTTGGATGGCAGATCCTGCAAAAAACAGATCTAGCTGTGAGAAAATTGGAAATAGTTATGATGCCTACGCTGCACGGATGCCAAAAAGCTTTTAGCATTTTAAAAAAAATTAGGTTCCACCGGCAAATTAGAGTTAGGTGAATTTGACTAGAGTAAGAGCGCCTATTGCATTCACTATTCACTGCTGGGGACATACAAACTAAGAGATAAGCTAGATAAAGTTACAAGAAGTTGTAGCCAATCAGAGCGTTAGAATGTTTACTGTAAGACAATATTTCAGAGCAGGGACGAACTAGGTCAACATGTAACCAGTCTGAGTAACAGACAAATAATCCTCTATACAAAATGATGTTCATACATTCAATTGGTTTAAAGTGATAAATATATTCTTGGTGGATACAACAAATATTTTCAGGAGGCATTGTGATATTTATTAAACAGAAATGTTTGCAAAGTTATAACCACATCATTTATGGATAGACCAGTGTTCATCCAGGAAGAAACGCGACTGCCAATATTAGTTAGGAGTTAAAAGTTTAATTCCAATGTGAAATAATTCGCAGTAGCTTTGATTCTTTGTTTCTTGCTTCCCTTCTTGTGGATCAATAATCAGACTGCAAAGTGGAACTTTATGAATCTTGTTTTCAACTTTAATGACCCAGCCAGTGTAAATAATCACAACGCAATGTTGTTATATATTGGGGAGAAAAGATCTGCTTTGAATTATGTCTCTTTTGGCTATGCCATGATTTGAGCTTATAAACAGAGATAATGTGAATGTGTTCATTGTGGCCAAAAAATAAATAGTTGTTTGATGAAATAGTCTTCACTAGTATCAAGTAGATACTCTTTATGCACAGAAATATAAAATAAAGTTCCGTACAGTATTCAGGCAGCAATAGAAAAGAGCCACCTAGTGGACAAACAGAATAATTACATGTTTGATTTTTACTAGGTAATGACACTTCTTGCCCAACTGAGTAACTTTACTTTGTCAATTACACATTTGCAAACAGTGTTTGCTTTAATAGGAAAATTGATATAATTGTGAGAGAATTAATATAGGTCTTTAAAATAAAAAACTGACTCATAATAGTGTTATCTTAATAAACCCGGCTTTCTCTGATCGGATTCAGAGCCGCAGGTTCTGGCAGAATAATTAGCTTTCCATGTGGTGAGAGTGAATTGTGTTGACACAAGTGTAAAATATCAAGCTCCACTCCGAGACAGAGGTGCCCACAAGCCCTGCTCTCAAATATCAGGCAAATGGCTCCCCTGCTGCCGTTCCCCGTGCAATCTTGTCTCGCTGATGGCGATGTATGTGGTTTCATGCAGGATGTAAAACACATGATGTCATTCTGCAACAATCCTGTCAGGCTCACTTCGTTTAAGCTCTTGGGGTTCTCCGCTCCGCCGATGTAATGAGAGAAAGGAATACTTTTTAAAGTTTGCTTTTTGTTTTTTTTTCCAAATGAATTGGCTGAATGGGATTAGTTGGAAAGTATTTAACACTTTGCTCGCAGTATAATATACCCGTGACTTAATATTGGTGCCTACTCACAGCGGTGGCCGGGCTGTAGTTATCATAGAGGCCAATTAGTGATGGCACCATGCTTTAGTTTATTTATTTTATCACTTTTTTTTTTTTTGCAATTCTGACTGAAGCAAAACAATGGAGGGAGGGTGTTGGAATGAGAGTCATGAGTACGTAGGGTGTACAATTACTACAGTGATTTAGAGAATATTCATTTATACCTAGGGGAGAATCGGCTCTAAATATAATCCTGAGAGTTTCCTTGTTCCTAGTTTCTAGGGACAGTTTATGGTGTTAAAAAATTGTCCCCGTTTTTTCAGTAATGACGAAAAGTAAGGTCTAGTCTGTATATAAGTTATTCATTAAATAAAAACAAAATATGATATAATGGGGTAGATTAAATTCAGCCCAGTGGCGGGACCATCATTGGTGCAGCAAGTGGGATGCACCGGGGCCCATGGAGATAATGGGGACCGCTGCACGGGAAACTAGCAAGCTCTGGGCCCCGGTTCCCTCCTGACACTTTCCTGCACCGGGGAACAGAGCTCGTTAATTCCAACCTCTGATTCAGAGCAAGGTCCCTCCGAAACGTCCACGTATGCCTCTTACGGAAACTATGCCATAAAAAGCAACTATTTTGTGAGGTAAAACAATATTCATGAGAGAGTAGATGATCGATTCATTAGGAACTAGTGATTGAGGCTGGATAATGCCACACGCTGCTTCCACTGTGTGTGGTTACACATACACATTAACAGAGCATTGTAAACTTCTGACATAATATGCCAATCATCTCTATCTTTTGTATTTATTTAAGTGTCTCCTCCATTATTATTTACCACCGATGTCTTGTGCAAATGAGAGGTAGCAGACAGATCGAACAGATATGCTAGTGGTTTAAAAAGGAACATCACTGGATACATAATTTCAGAATTCTATTCCTGTCTGCGATACGCGATGAATCAGACAAATAAATGTGATGTTTTTATGTTTTACTTTTCTATAAATGTTCAGTAAAGCTTAACATGAGCATAACACAGAACCAGAAGGACAGTATATTGCAAAACAATTTCACGACTACCTACTAAATATTACGATTGTCGACTTGTAAGGTGCCACATTGCTCTGCAGCGCCATAGAATAATGAAAACAGGACATACATAAATCAGGGACATGTAAGGCAGACAAAATAAATGCAGAGGTGTAAACAAAGGATAGGGAGGACCCTGCTCATGAGAGAGCTTGATGGAAGCGGGCACAGCTGAAACAAGAGGAGCGACTGTGGCTCAGAGTGGAGATTGGGACATGTGTAGGGGTGCATTAGTTGGAATAATATTGGCGGGAGTAGGGCAAGCAATAATAAAGACAGTGTCTAAAACTTTGAAGGCTGTGGGAAAGTCTGATTGAGTGTGGTAGGGAATTGGGGAGCAGCACGGGAGAAGTCTTGTAGGCGGGAGTGAGAGGTGGTTATCAGAGACGTGACAAGGTGCAGGTCAGAGGTAGATCTAAGAGGGCGGGAGGGAGAGTATTTTGATATGAGATTTGAGATGTATGAAGGGGTAATGTTGTTGAGGGCTTTGTAGGTAAGGGTGAGTAATCTGAATTTGATTCTGGAGGACACAGGGAGCCTGTGCAGGGATTTGCAAAGTGGTGCAGCAGATGTGGAGCGGTGAGAGAGGAAGATCAATGATATATAATATAAGGATATATTATACATATATTTATGCCACTAATTCTAATTCTCTCCTCTGACCTTTAATAATAAAACAAACACATAAGAACAAGACAACAATGTGAAGAAAAGACTAATACTGGGATCTGTGCTCCCTATGACCTTAATCTACAAAGAAATAATTTATCTTCATCATCTCCAAGGCTAAATTAGCTTTTTTTCTGTACTTTTGGCAACATTTTTAGTGCTCATACCAATCCCGCCTCCCTCACTTTTACCATCCACAACGTTTCTGCTTTATCCTCCTTTATTTCAACTGCACCAATGTGCCTCTGACTGCTTGTATGTCTGGGTTCGTTCCCATCTTACCCCCTTGTGTCTACACGTTACATTGATAGATTTATATGGGATTACATCGCTCCATCGTCTGACCTATATTCTCTCCTCCAATTCATTACTGAATAAATGCCCCACATTCCACAGGCACCATGTGATCTACGGCAGCCAATCATCTGCTTCCAGCCCAAACCTAATTAATGATCTTCCCTTCTACCAGCACTGACCACTCTGTATGCTGGAAAACTGCCTATTGGGCTGTAGTGTATAACCAGCATTTTGAAGTTTTATAACAAGCCAAGTGCTCATAGCAACTTATTGTGGGCAGCCCGGTGGCACAGTGGTTAGCACTGCTGTCTGACAGCGCTGGGGTCATGAGTTTCGATTCCACCTGGCCTCTATCTGTGTGCTGTTTGTATTTTTTTCCAAAAGCATACTGGTAGGTATATCGGCTTCTGAACAAAATGGACGTCTGTGTGTGTATGTATTAGGGAATTTATCTTGTAAGCTCCAATAGGGCAGGGACTGATGTGAGTGAGTCCATATTCTATGTACAGAGCTGCATTATGTGATTGTTACTATATAAATAAATGGTAAAAAACTCAACATCTACATTTGGATGGAGAAATTACTGTTTACTTTAACCACAGACGGTCGACCGGTTGGACACTTCAGGGGAGTAAAACGTGAAACTCAGAGCAAGTGCAGACTCTGATTATTTTCTCTCAAACTCAACATTAAGTATTGGGGCGGAGTTACCTTTTAATACAGCACAAATGTGCAGCAAGCCATAGTGACTAATCAGATTCAATCATCTTTCTTGTCCTTTGCTGATCTCAGGGGTATTAGCTGTTGACACGTTCGCTATGTAATGTGGGCCTCAGTGGACGATGGATTATTTTAAATTGATATCCCACAAGTGATAACTACGTCATTTGCAGCTTAATATTATACTTTCTGCTACATTGTAATGGACAAATAAGCATATAATAAGGTGTTGTGCTCCTCCCTTCAATAAACACTACTCTCTGCTATTGATATGGTATTAAGGGCTGTTCGTCATCTAGTCAAATGTACTGGGAGCTGCAGAAATGACCCCATGTATCACTTCAGTTTACAAAGACTGAAGTCTGAGCTCACCCCCCCCCCTCCCTCAGTCTCTATGCCCTACAAAGAACTTACTGATAGTTTTTCACTTTATTGAAACAATGTTGCAGCTCCCCAAACAGTTAACCCTGAGAGCTGCAGGAGAAACACTTAAATGTTACCATTTCAACCACAATTAATTTAATTTTTATTAATGGCTGGATCAGAGAAGTCAGTGATGTGAAGGATTATATATGCTCAGTAAGGTGCTACATAATATCCATTCACCATATAATAAACACATGGCTCTACTTTATTTTTTAACATGCTCTGTTTTTAAATCTTCTACAGCTTCATCATAGTAGCATGGAAATAGTAGATCTAGTGAAGACAAACGTGTCATCAATAAAATATCTTAGTTGTGCACCAATTCAATGAGGAAAATAAGAACAGCAATAATACAATGAAAGCCGTTTATACGAACGGACGCTGTTACCCATGGCAACCAGAGTCTGTCATTGTTCTAGTGCAGAAAATAAATGCTGACCTCTGATTGGTTGTTGGGTGGGTTACAGCGACTTTTTTTATGTACCATAAAAGTTTCAGACTGCTCACACAAGCAACTTGTTTTAGCCGGTGTCAGATGGGGTGTGCAGGGCAGTCAGTGTATCCAATTACAATGGTAGCATTGGAAGTAATGTTGCTTAAACCCAAAATACACAGTAATCTTCAATGAGGGTAATAGAGTCACTTTCACATGATTTCCTCATATTAAATAAGTTATATGGGTCCAGCGAGGGTTAGATTTACCTAAGATTCTGACACCCTCCAACCCCAATCCATCCAGGTGATAAACCATGCCCCTAATTGTGTAAGCCCCACCCCTTTCCAAACCCTGAACATTGGGAGGGGCCTGTAAGAGTTTGCACTATTGGCATTTAAGCTTACAGCCCAAATAGAGGATGGTGTTGTGAATTAAAGACTGGTGTGAGAGTGTGTGGCATAATCCTCGTATCTTTCTGGTGATGCAATTCCATCATTGGACATTTCTAAGTTGTGTCCTGTGATAAAAGTGGGCGGAGCTCGAGCACTCCAAAAATGAAACAACTGTGCAAGGCTGCGCAAAATTCTGTTAAAGTAAAACATGTATTTAGGGTTCAAACATTTTTTTGCATTTCTTAGACAAGTAGACGGGATAATTGCCTTCTCTTATGAACACGGGGCACTGATTGCCCGGAACAAATGCATAAAACAGTTACATAATGTGTATTCTATAAAAGTATTATTTTATCATTATATTTAATTCACAATCATTTTACTAGTTGACATAAGTAGTAGTAAGCATTGTAAAATACGTAGTACAATGACGGATAAGGACGAGATAAGACAAGTTTCCATTCCTCACTCCTAGAACACCCCCTAAGACTTGGTAAAATTCACCCAACTCATTTCGGGGTTGTTAGACATTTAGGGGTGCATTCAATTGTGAGCGTTAACGCTGAAAAACAAACGCTCGAAAAATATTACCGTTTATACGGTAATATTGCGCGCGAAAAGCGTTTATACGGTAGTTTACTCGCGGAATTTCAGCTCGCAGCTCAGGGAGCAGCGAGCTGAAATTCCGCGAGTAATTACCGTATTAACGCTAAGATTTTTCGAGCGCTCGTTTGTTAGAGTTAACGCTAACAATTGAATACGCCCCTTAAACATTTATACAGCGTTCCAGACAAAGAGACGTGTCCAGGACTTAAAATTGCATTTTCTTAAACTGTTTCAGTTACATTTCACACTGTGATTGTGCTCCTAGGAATATAACATACTAATCTTCTATATTTTTCTTTTCTAATCTATTTTCAGCAGAAGTTAATCTAGAATGACCGGATCGTTAGTGATGACAAGATGAAGATGTAGCTACATCTCTCCGAGACTAATTATAGTGACATTGTACAAGAACGTTTTTATCTCAAAGACGTCTGCAATATCTTCATCATTTCCTCACAGTTATTTCTTTGCCGTGTATGTCATTGCTGTCTATATAGATGTATATTTTTCTCACATTCTACCCCTCTCAAAATCCTGCTACTTCCACCTCCGGAATACATCCAAGATACGGCCCTTTCTCACCACGGAAGCCACCAAAACTCTTATTCCCGCCCATGCGCTCTCCCACCTTGACTACTGTAACCTCCTTCTCTCTGGCTTACTGACTGCCCCTCTTAGGTCTATTCTCAATGCTGCTGTCACGCTTACTTTTCTCTTCCGCCGCTCTATCTCTGTCACTTTCCGTCAGTACCTATATTATCTCCCTGTGGCCTACAGAATTAAATTTAAATTCCTCACACTCGCCTACAAAACTCTCAATCACCCCCCCCCCCCCCACATCTCCAGTCTCATCTCTACCTACACCCCTATCCGCCCCCTCCGCTCTGCCTGTGACCGCCGTATCACTACTTCACTGATCACCTCCTCTCACTCCCGTCTCCAGGACTTTGCCCGGGCTGCTCCCCAGCTGTGGAACGATCTTCCACGTTCCATCAGATTAGCATCTACTCTCAAAGGCTTAAAGCGTGCCCTTAAGACTCATTTCTTTATTCAAGTCTATCAGTCCTCCTCCTAACTCCCTCGTCCTGGCTCTCTCCCCCAGTTAGTACCACCCTGTTTGTGTCTCCCCTTCCCTTTATGATGTAAGCTCTCATGAGCAGGGCCCTCTTTCCTTGTGTGCTCCTTCTACTGTTCCTTCACCCTCTGTACCTCTTGGCCTGCTTCCCTAGCCCTGTTTTCTAAAGCTCAGTCCTACTTCCCGCTGATTTCTACCATCACTCTCACTCACTGTCCCTCATATAATTTGATCTACATCACCGTGTTACCTGCATATTTATTTAATCAGTATATCTGGTCTTTGTATTTTGCTCTTCATGCATCACGTTATGTGTTATGGATCACTGCGTTCTGTTTATGTCATGTACAGTGCTGTGGACCCTCTGTGGCGCCTTTTAAACAAAATATAATAATAATAATAATAATAATATTAATAATAATACCAGAGGGATCCTATGTATATTCAAGTGGATACGACACAGAGCTCTGAATATAATTATCACGCAGTGCACTGAACTGTATCTAACAGCAGCAAAACAACCCAGCACCGAATAGATTATATAAATCTGGATAATGACACAAGGACCCCGTGAAGATAAAGTAATGTAGTAGTAGTTGTAGAAGGGCAGCACCAACAAATAAATTAAAGTTGCCAGAATGTGAAAAGTCCCTTAAAATACCAATACTGTATTCAGAGGTAAAAGGATCTTTGTGCAACACACGTGTTACTGAGCTGTTATTAGAAAACAAATAAACTAGAATGGGTGCAGTGTACAGTGTTTTCCCATTAAATAAGACATCTGGCGTCCTCTGCAAACATCTTATCTATCGCTCCACTGAGTTCAGGTTTTATAGCTGAGCAGCCGCATCTCACGTAGCCCGGCCAGTGACTCACCTTGTCGGCCTTCTTGGCGTCAATGTGCTTTTCCCGGAATTTACCCTGGAGAGTTTCCGCGAGTTCACAGAGTAACGCCCCATTATCCAGCGTCTCCATAAATGTTTCCGCTGTTACCTCCTTCCCTGCCAAGCAAACCAAAAGGTCAAAGGTGTCAAGATAGAAATTTTAGACAGGCATATATTAAAACATGTTTAATAAGTATGTGACATCACTGAGAGGGCAGCCTATCCAGTCACTAGGAACCAGTGACATCACTGAGAATGCAGCCTATCCAGTCACTAGGGACCAGTGACACCACTGAGAATGCAGCCTATCCAGTCACTAGGAACCAGTGACATCACTGAGAATGCAGCCTATCCAGTCACTAGGAACCAGTGACATCACTGAGAATGCAGCCTATCCAGTCACTAGGAACCAGTGACATCACTGAGAATGTAGCCTATCCAGTCACTAGGAACCAGTGACATCACTGAGAATGCAGCCTATCCAGTCACTAGGGACCAGTGACCCCACTGAGAATGCAGCCTATCCAGTCACTAGGAACCAGTGACATCACTGAGAATGCAGCCTATCCAGTCACTAGGAACCAGTGACATCACTGAGAATGCAGCCTATCCAGTCACTAGGAACCAGTGACATCACTGAGAATGTAGCCTATCCAGTCACTAGGAACCAGTGACATCACTGAGAGTGCAGCCTATCAAGTCACTAGGAACCAGTGACATCACTGAGAATGCAGCCTATCCAGTCACTAGGAACCAGTGACATCACTGAGAAGGCAGCCTATCCAGTCACTAGGAGCCAGTGACATCACTAATAATGCAGCCTATCCAGTCACTAGGAGCCAATGACATCACTGAGAATGCAGCCTATCCAGTCACAAGGAGCCAGTGACATCACTGAGAATGCAGCCTATCCAGTCACTAGGAACCAGTGACATCACTGAGAGTGCAGCCTAACCACTCACTAGGAACCAGCGACATCACTGAGAGTGCAGCGGCAGCCTATCCAGTCACCTAAGTATTTCCTAGTGCATTGTTCGCTGCCTTTACTACTTGTAGTTTACAGGTGTAGTTTTAGTATCCTATGTATTTATTTGGGAGTTGGGCACATATCTCTTCCAGTCCATTTATAGAAGATTTGTTTATTAACCTGCCTAGGACTCTGCTGAATGCTGCCCTGCTGCAACTACCCCTGGTCGAACATTCACTTTTTTCCCTGAGCATCTCCTACATTAGAGCAAAATATAGCCCCAAACAGGGGCAATCTTGGCTAATCTGAAGCCCTCAAATGCCCAAGTTGCTTCTGCCCCCAACCTAACCCAGTATATGCTGCCATCGTTTAGCTGGTCCTCCAAAGCACTGACCAATCCTCCTCCGATACTTCTACCACTGGAGCGCCTCCTACTGGTGCCAGTGGAGAAGCCTCATATGCTGATGGAGGTGGAGGTAGGTGACAACAGGGCAACGATTGCGTACCTCCTCTTACATCACTATGAGGCAGGGGCGGGCTGGGCCGGGGGGCAGGGGGGCATCGGTCCCCTGGACCGCTTAGTCTGACCTCTGTTCGGGCGGGCCTCCCCCCCGTGGATGCACGATTTCCTTAATATTACCTGCGGCCGCATCACAAAACACGCGATGAAATCGTGTCAGCGCACAGGCAGCCGCGTCATGAATGACGCGCCCGCATCGCGTGTCATGTGATGCGGCTGCCTGTGCGCCCCCCCGGGCTGAGATTTGCCAGCCCGCGCCTGCTATGAGGAGCACAGGTTATACATTTATTTTGACACTTGCTTCCTGAAACACAGCAGATCATAAGGAACTCAGTTCCTGAAAATATTTTCTGACAGGAACACAATTCCCCCCTTCCTGCTAGATTGGACAGTGACACTTGTTATAAAACATGTATCAGTTTATTAGATAAAGTTTGTTTGACCTGTTATACACAATCTAGTTACATTTTTGCCTGGTAACTGTATTTTTCCCCCTCTTACTAAACTCTTGGAGAATTACTGCTTCACTGAACATCTGCATCCAATGAAAAATATATTAGGTGTCAGCTTTCAATTTACCATGCTTTATGGCCGCAAAAGGTTGTACTTTGTTTCTAAAACAGAGCTCTGACATATTTTACAGTTCAGCTATATTAACTCAAATGAGGATACTGCACCGAGCTACATGAAGGGACTTTTTTTTTTCATTCAAATGGAAAATCCATTAAGACCCTTAAGCGTTTCTTACAAGGGGCCTGTCGCTGCGAGGGCACTTTGTTAACGAGAGGACGAAATATTTGGCGCCCAGGCAGCCATATATATGTTGTGACTTAGATTCCATTGTTCACTGGGAAATTCCGGTCTGGGACAAACGTTTGCAAAGAAAACGATTGAGCACAAAAAAATAAAAAAAATAGAAAGCTACGAAAATCACAAAAGATATATAATGACATTTCATTCAAAAAAATCCAAAACGGTATCCCTGGCTAGTAAATACTGATTAGCATCATAACGTACATATATATATATATATGGCTCGTCTGCAGCCGTCTCACCTCCTACCTTTCTGAATATTCCCTCCTTGATCCTCTCCAGTCTGGTTTCCGCCCCCTCCACTCCACTGAAACTGCCCTGGCTAAAGTCACCAATGACCTCCTCTCTGCTAAAGCCAGGGGCCACTTCTCCCTTCCCATCCTCCTTGACCTCTCTGCAGCCTTCGACACCGTTGACCACCCCCTCCTCCTTCACACCCTCCAGTCTCTCGGCCTCTCCGGCCCTGTCCTGTCCTGGTTCACCTCTTACCTTTCGGACCGTTCCTTCTCCGTCACCACCACTGAGTCTCTCTCCCCCCCGTCCACCCTTCCAGTCGGGGTCCCTCAGGGCTCTGTTCTGGGACCCTTACTCTTCTCTCTATACACCTCCTCCCTGGGTGAACTCATCAGCTCCTTCGGCTTCAGCTACCACCTTTACACTGACGACACTCAACTATACCTCTCCTCTCCTGATCTCTCTCCCTCCCTCCTCTCTAGGGTGTCCGCCTGCCTCTCTGCCATCTCCTCCTGGATGTCCTCTCGATTCCTCAAACTTAACCTTGCCAAAACTGAGCTCATAGTTTTTCCTCCCCCACACACCTCGCCCCCTTCTGACCTCTCCATCACTGTCGACAACACCTCTATCTCCCCTGTCCCCCAACTTCGCTGCCTTGGTGTCATCCTCGACTCCTCTCTCTCCTTTGGCCCCCACATCCTATCTCTTGCTAAATCCTGCCGCTTCCAGCTGCGTAACATCGCTCGCATCCGGCCCTTCCTCTCCCAAGATGCCACCAAATGTCTTATCCACTCTCTGATCATCTCCCACCTGGACTACTGTAACCTCCTTCTCACTGGCCTCCCCCACTCTCATCTCGCTCCCCTTCGATCTGTACTTAACGCTGCCGCTAGGCTTATTTTCCTTTCTCGCCGCTCCTCGACTGTCTCCCTCCCTCTACCTAGCCCTTCACTGGCTCCCCTACCCCTACAGAATCCTCTTTAAGCTTCTCACACTCACCTACAAGGCCCTCGCCAACTCCACTGCACCCTACATCTCCACCCTCCTCTCTATTCACACTCCATCCCGCCCTCTCCGTTCTGTCTCTGACCGTCGCCTCTCTTCCCCCCTTATAACCTCCTCCCACACGCGTATCCAAGACTTCGCCCGCGCTGCCCCCCTCCACTGGAACAAGCTCCCTCCCTCCATCAGAACTTCCCCTAATTTGTCCAGTTTCAAACGGGCCCTAAAAACCCACCTTTTTCTTAAAGCCTTTCTGTCTCCCACTTAACTTCCTACCTTATCTTCTGCCTCCGTCCCCCTACTCTCCCTCTCTCCCCTGCGTCTCTCTGTCTGTCCACCCCTCCTCTTAGATTGTACGCTCCTCTGAGCAGGGCCATCTCTCCTCCTGTTTCCACCACTTCTAACTCTGCTCTCCAGCTACTTAGCCCTCCTCCTTGTGGGTCCTCCACCCCATGTCCACTCTCGCTCCCTCCTCCCCCGTGGGGGTCTCCCTGTCTTCCGCGCCCTCCTTCTTGGGCCCCGTCATTTGCGGATCCTCCCTCCCCCTTCCCCGCCCTCTCTAGCTGTGCATTGAGCTTACTGAGTTGCTGTGCTTACTGTTTACTGTACTGTGCTGTCTCCCATTGTATTGTAATTTGTTTGTCTCTGTACGGCGCTGCGGACGCCTTGTGGCGCCTTATAAATAAAAAATAAATAAAATAATATATATATATATATATATATATAATGTGTTATTTTTAAATGTATAGTTTCATAGGCAAACCGAGGGGGGGGGGGGTTTACCAATGCCTGGAAACCCCCCTCCAAGCCTGGGGCACTGTATAATTGAGGTGGCTGGACCCTGCTCCCGCTTCACACAGCTCTGCTCAAAAAGAGAGAGCTGCGTGCACCTAACAGTAGTGCACGCAGCATTGCCATGTATATTATGGGGATAGGAAGAGTTGGAGAGCAGCCAAGCGCTGTCTAATATTATAGCCACGCCCCCATGCATGCTGGTCACGCCCACTGGTGGCGTGGTGTGGAAACCACTCTCTGCAAATCCTGCGTTTGCCCCTGAGTTTTTATATTTTCTAGATCTAAGATGATAAATCTGATTCTTGATTCATTTTTCATAAAATGTAAAAAAAAATTACAATTACACAAAAGATTCTCTAGAGTATTCATTGCCGTTATTCACTTTTCCATCCCTTAATATTAATATACCTAAACACAGTCTCATCTTGGGACATACCTCTCCCACGTATCATACAATGGGTATCTAATCCTGGCTTGAATTGCTAAATATTCCCATGGCTATTCAGTCAAACATTTCATTGGTTGTGGTGAAAACCAGCACACCATTCACATTTGGTAAAAAGGTCAGGTAATTCTGGTCACATACATACAAGACGATTTTCACCCTTTAAAATATTAACTTTAGGAAGAATCTGTCAATCTTTACTGAACAAAACTTTTTACAATCTTAATACATTTTTTCTGGAAGTTCATCTCATTCATCCGCTTGTCCACTAAGCTGACAATCTCAAAGCTTTGGTTATCCCCAACTGTAAACTTCTCCAAAGGCTTTGGAAGTGGATAATGGTAATTGAGCAACTTTTAAGCATGTTAACCGAAACCTACATTCGATTCGTGAAGATTTGGTTAATCTATTCCTTCCTGAGTAATATTAACAGTTCTTCTACCATTCATCACTCTTCCATCAGAAAGAAGGTTCAGGGCTGCTATGTAAGGTTTATTTATTCTGTCTATTCTATTCCCCCACGCCATATTCTGTTAGCTTATACTCAAATACCTCTATGGGCTTTTCATTATTATTCATTAATATTGTTTTAGCATTTCTACTGTTTTGCTGTAGCAAGTATTTTCTGTGAAATGCGTTGGCTCATGTCATAACCTTTATATAAATTTTATATGATAAATAAACAGGAATCGTCTCTTACCCAGCATGCTCGTCAGCCATAAAGCCAGGTCTTCTTTCATAGGCAGCAGGTTGGCTTCATGCCGAATGGCCAACCATTGGCTGTATTGGTGCATGTCCGAGAGGCCGGGCCCCCGGGCCGCTGGACTCACTGTAGTGCACATCATAGCGTCTAAAACAGAAAACAAGCGACACAAAATGTCACACTAGTTAGTGAAGGAGAAAAGCAACTTTCACAAGTAAACTAAACAGAACCTTCGCTGAATGTTTGAGTCCTTGTTAGTGGCTGCAAATTTGAAAAGAAAATTCTTCAACTGAAATATTTACAATTTAAAATATTTAAATCATTTCATGAGAACAAACACACTCATGTTACAAGACGTTGCTCTAAACATTCAACGAGGTAACAAGTGCTCAGCGATGTATGTAAAATCCAACAAACAACAAATGCACATAAGCAATGACACAGTTATGTTCTAGAGAAGCTTCACCGTGGTCAAAATGATCCCTTATATATTGCAAACTATATTACACAGGAGCTACAGTCAGAATATAATTCAGGCACATCAGTTTCTGGTCCTGTGGAGCTTACGATCTAATTTCCCTATCACAGGTAAATACACACCAGGGCAGATGTAGAAGAAACAATGTAACCTACCAGAATGTGTCTAGAGGGAACGTGAACATGAGGAGAACATATAAATTCTACAGAATCTGTTATTTTGTGGAATGTACTAAATAAATGATAACTAGAATCTGATTGGTTGCTATAGGCAACATCTCCACTTTTTCAAACCCGCAGTTTAGTAAATATACCCCTGAGAGTTCTAACAGCGTCTTGTTGGCGTCTCTGAGTCATGTGACATCAGTAGAAGGTACTTGTTTAGTAATAAGGACAGAAACATGATTAGACAAAATTATTGAAAATAGTTTGTAATGAGCAATACTGTCCACAACTTTTTTTTAAAAAACATGGTTTAACTGCTGTCTATAAGGTTTATTGATCGCAAGTACAAAAAAAACAAAAAACGCCAAAAAACAAACACAAATCAGTAAGAAAAGTCTCCTGCATCTTCAAAAATAACACACAAACACATGTTGCACCAATATTGATATTGATAATAGAATTACATTTGTATAATGTGTATTATTTCCTGTCATCATTATTGATATGAGCAGGAGGTAGGGACAGATATTGTAATGAAATTTAGACCTCATGTGAGATTCATGGTCACCAACCGTCAATGCAATTACTGATATCAGTAAAACTATTAGACATTTGTATCCTTCAGTAAGATGAGTAATGACAGGAAGGTGTCAAGTTTACTAAAGTCTACACATAATACTGACTACACCAATGGTGGTTCAGGACTCCGTTGTTTCTTCCAACTCTTTTCTTGAGACGCTATGACTAACACTTTATGGTGTCTTAGAACAAAAAGCAAAGTGTCAGTAAAATGCTGAAGGTCAGTAAATGCAGATACATTTTCAGCAAAAATATAGGTTTGCAATGATTGGGAATTCTGCGGAGGTTGTCCTGAGGAATTGTCAGAAGCGTTATTTGGCGTAGCGAGCTGGTACCATGCATGGTCCATACAGGCTAAGCCAGTCCAGGACCACCTCTCCTTAGGGTAGATTGAATTTATTATAGTACATTACTGTCATGTATGTAATCATGTAAAGGGGATTTTTAAAGAGCTGTAGCTACTCAGGGGGAAATAGCACAAAGTGCCCCAAGCGCAGCCTGTTCCCAAGATGCACTTGCCCCAGCAGATATTCGGACTATGCATCCAGAGGGCTGGCCAGACTCCGTCGGAAGTGCCAGAGTTTATAACCCTAAAGAAAGCCAATGTTTGGCCATTCGGCATGAGGCCAACCTGCTTCCTATCTAACGGGTTAGTCCAGAGATGATACCACGGCTATCTATATCGCCAGTGAATAGGCTCCTTTGTTGAGATCCATAGTGAGATCCCATTATCGACAGACTTCATGGAGTCGCCACCAATAGGAATCCAGAGGAGAGATGGGAAGAGATGAATCAGCCGCGGTTCAGTCTCCAGCCAGAAAGCTGAAGCTTTGTGGTTGAGAAGCGGGACTGCAAAGATTGGTCCTGGGGACAGTGTGTGCCGGCCGAAAGTGGGGTGACGCTTGAACCCGGATGGCCACCTGAAGACATTGGATCATGCCAGAGAAGGGAAGCCCCAGGGAGAGCAGTCATTGAAATATATTATTTCCCATTATGTAATATTATTGTGTTATATTATTTTGTTATAGTGTGATTATTAACCATTTCATAAAGGTGCAATAGGTTTGTTGGTGAATGGTATTAAATACATTTTAAATTTTCTTTATTCAGATATTTGCCTGGTGGTGAAAATACATTCTCACATCCATGATATTGAGGTGGCTGGAATGTAGCCCAATAAGCAACGAGTCATTGACGGTTATCTTCATGTACATGGTCTGTAGGTTGGTGTTAGAAATACCCTGGAGGTTTCCTTATCAATCACACTAGCATTTTTGTGGCCACAAAAATTTGTAAAAAAAAAGCTCTACAAAGTAGTTTAAAATGTTTTGGAATTTCTTTTAAGCAAACATGGCAAAAACAAACCAGTATACAATATATTTCTTTTTCTATATTACTCAGTATTACCAAAAATTAACGTATTTGCTGAAAACTATTGCAAATTATTCCACTAAACCAAAACATAGGAGATTTGTTCATCCCAAATTCAGCACCAGGTACAATTTGTATATTCTCTTTACATTACTATTTGACAAATATAGCATTTGGGATTATTGATAATTTGTTGTGCAGAGTCACAACCAGTTGCAGCCAATATTGAGATAGCTCAGGTTCAGGAAGGAAACATTGTATAACATTCAAACATTCAAAGGAGCAAGACAAGTTCAATGTAAAGCTCCCCCCCCCAAATACACTGACAGCTAGATGTCTCATTATCCATGAACAACACTACTGGATACTTCCTGTGTACTTAGTTCCTTCCCTAACAGACAAGACCAGCAACAAACTACACAACCTTGCACGCTGTGGGTCCAATAATACGCAACGATGACCACCACCAGCGGCTGCTTCTGATTGGCTGGTTACATACACATCCCTCCAGCTGATGCTTAGATCATTAGCATCGCTGCTATATAATATCAAGTCACGCCCGTCTATCCATATTACGTACCTGACATTTCCACTTGGACCATTGCAGGAAAGAAGATCTCTGTATGATTTTTTAAAGGGAATACAACAGATGTGTGTACTTAATTTATATTTGTATTTGTGTATTTAATTACATTATATGGTAAATGCGACTTAGCGTTTATTAATAACAATATTCTCTCTTGTGTACATAACACATCATTACATTATTATATTGTCTACAAATATGGTAACAGGACTGTGGCATGTTATATTTAATATAAAATAATCCTCTTTAAATCACCATTAACCCATCCTTGGTACACTTTCCTAACTGTACCCAATAAAAAGAATTGAGGGCAAAGCCAGGGTAGAGAATGTAACATAGTCAGCGTGAGAACAATAATCCACTTTAGTATAGGAATTACACTATATTATATTTGTTATTTTCTTTTTTATTGGTCATTTTGTAACTCAAATGTGTAACAGAAACGTCGGCGTACCACTGACAATACATTGTACAGGACGTTGCGTTACGCAGGGTACGCGCAAGCAGCGTTCCGCGTCCGTTTAGCGCTCTGGAAGTCAATGCATCCTTATATCCTGTTCATGGGGGATCAAAGATCCCTAATTTTACAGCTGTGCGGTGGATGTAGTTGAAGTGAACATAACACAGGTGTAAGACACACACTCGAGTGTACCTGAGTTTGCAGTTTGATGTTGGGTCGTCTACCTTGGTTTCCACCGACATAGGGCACTCATTACACCTGAGTGTTGGCTCCATCACAGAGTTATACAAAAACACTTATATATGGGGATTAACAAAATGCTAATCTTCATTACCTACTTCCCAATCATCTATCACTCTCCTGAGCATGTCCCTCAGCCAAGCACAGAATCACCAATAAAACCATTTCATTATTATACCAATCAATGTTATATTACGCAGCAATTCCCTTTCAATATCGTTCTCTCCTTACATTTCCTTAATCATTTTCCAAGTAAAAATGACATTTTTAAAAGAATTCCAGTAATCCTATAATATCCCAAATGCACGGTACAACCTTGCAATTAAAATTCTAACTAGATCATTATAAATAGAAAGTAACACTGCGGAACATCAAACCCATAAGTCCAAATCAGTTTTAAAAAAGTTGATTTTGCCTTACAAATCCCTGTGGATTTTCAATATCACAGCTTTATGCAATTCAATATATTTCTTTTGAAACTTTCAAGCCTGCCAAAGAACTCTATCACCTATGTTTGATCTGATATGAAACAGTATCCAGTAAAACAAAAATATTTATTTAATAACTTACAAACAGATTTAGATACACACAACTGCAACAAAACTATTGTTTCAAATGTTTCTAGAATGTATCAGTAGGTTGATTGTTACTGTATTCTTTAAAGATACAATCAATGCACACAGCTCACTTATCATTTGAAATTCGGGCAAGAATACCCCCTTACCTCGTCCTTCTTCAGGAAGACTGTGTGGCCCTTAGTCCCAGCGAGTACATGAAAGTCCTACAACTTCTTGCCAGCACTAATATCTGTATTACGCTCCAGTCCCAGCTTTTTCTCCTCATCTAGGAAAGTAGAAAGACATCTCGGATTGAGGGAGCCATTGTCAGGCAAAGAATTTTACAGCAGGATGGTTTACACTGTACCTAATGGTATGTAACACTTTCAACAAACTGCAGGGGTGCAGTCCTCCCCCCTCTGCTAGTCTGAACAGTGAGCCTCTTATGTGACTACAGAGGGAACCTTCTCTTTTTTTGGGCTAGTTTAGAGCACAGGACAGTGCTTGTGTTTTGCCAGCAAAAGTCATTTAAACTATCTGCTGATTTCCAAATAATCATTTGCTTTAAAAACAATATCAGAGAAACTGGGTCATCGACTGTAACTGATCCTTCTCATCTGGTCCTTTGTGAGTGAGAATAGAGAACGATTTGATTAAACAGAGTTGGTTTTTTTTTTTTTTAGGTAGGAGGCTGAACTAGTTTGATGGTTAAACACAACTTGTCCCCATAATTCTCTTCCCCTATTACACAGAAAATGGTTACACATGGGCACAGGCGTTCCCACAAGGTAACCCGAGTGGAAGCTAAATATTTTTCCAATTAAACCAGCTGCTATTACAGTAACTACAACATGAGCTTAATTGTTATTGATTCATTGTTTTGTACAAAGCAATTTATTGGGGCAATATTTTGTTTTACATATGCTTTGCAAAATGCATTTGTGAATTGGTTTACTTTAGTAAACTTGCTTGTTGGACTGTAAATCCCAGCATGCTCTGGTTTCCAGAGGGTGCCATTACCGCAAGTCCACCAAGATTCTAATGCTAGGTACTCACCTGTGTAATCTTACTGCAGATGCAATTTCTGCAACGATTTCACCAACGACTGAAAGTCCCGATGATCAGGCAGATTCATGTGCACACAACTACACGATTTACCGCCAGATCTGTAATCTTCATCTCTCACAACCATCTGTTGGAAAGATGATGACTCTGTACACTGTACACTGTACAGATATCTGCCTACACTGCTGGTGGTGAGTGCGTGCACACTGCCACATTTGCCCGACATCGCTCCACCTTCGATTGTGATCTTTAGGAAGTTTATAAAACCAATCAACCAATGCAATGTGATTTGGTGCAATAGAACTTGATTGTGGGAGAGTACACACTAATGCAATATCTGTTCAAACAGTGGTGAATCGCATGATCTGCACAAAAATTGCATAGCTGTGTATCCAGCTTAAGAGACACTAGGTCATCTAGACCTCCTACAATAATCCACTTGTAATAGAAAAGCTGCATAAACAACAACGTTTTGCCCCACAGTCCCGCTGATTACATTATTATGCAGTTAAGACTGGAAATCAACGCTTATTACACATACTGGGGATTTGGAGCCACGACAACTCAAACTATTGGAGGTTAATTTTTGAACAAGAAATGTGATACTGTGCAGTGGTCTATTCACACCACATGAGAACCTAGAGAAGTGGTACTGTGTAGTTGTCTATTAAATGATAGTTATATAGCGCTCAGCATATTACGCAGCTCTGTACAGATAATATGCGGAGTGTGCAAGAAACACAGAAAACATACACACTCCACACTAATAAGGCCGTGGTCGGAATTGGACTTATGACCCAAGGACTGTGAGGCAGCAATTCTGACCACTGTGCCACCGTTCTGCCCATACAGACTAAAGGTGGCCTCATACAGGTTGGGAGACAAGATTATTGTACAATTTGGTTACACATGTGGGTGACCAGATAGGACGAGATCCGTCCGTTCAGCTGGGTGACTCTCAGTCCATTGCAGACGGTCCAAGGAGGACCACGCGCAGGCTAGTAGTAGCCATCAGTGGTCCTCTCTCCCCCCAGGCCTGATGATGATCCACAGGATGAGGACTTTGAGAAGACCACCATTGCTGCTGAGATATCACAGAGTGTGTAACCACCTTATGAATAGATACTGTAATAAGAATTACATCCAACATGCAGAACAAGAGGACTGTTCTGTTGACCACTTGTGGAAGAAGAACAGATGCTAAACACTATGAGCGCAGGCAGAATAACTGATGGGATACAGCTGATCATAGCGGGAGACCTGGTCTCTTATCTCTGGCTGTTCATGGTGAGATCAGAGCGCTGTACTTTATGACACTGTACACTGGGGGTTGTATGAAGCAGATGATGGACGTCACAAGGCAGATGTACAGCAATATCCATCCAACTCTCATGCTGTATATCATGCTTAGCAAACCTCCAGCTGCTGGAAAACCACAAGCCCCAGCCTGCTCTGCAAGCCAAGTTACCTACCTCCACTGTATATTACACAGTGCGCCCTCTATAGGCCTTAGTGTTACTGCACCTTGGTATAGACAGGAAGATCACTGCAGACTGACATGTACAATATACATGACCACAATACCTGTATATAAGACACTAGTAAAGCTAATATATATATAAATTGATTGATTCTGAGGCCATCGCTACATTGATCATTAGAGAAAGTTGTGTATTATTGGGAATAACATCCCCCCTACTGTAAATTATTACAGATAATACAAGTCACCTTGGAGATCTGTGACCTGCATAGAAGCACACAGCTTGTGGCCTTTAAATAAGATCTCTTTGGTGACTGTTACTATTCCTATAATATACATTGGGGGGAGGGGCGGGGTACATTATTTCTATATAAATCACAGACTTCACGACCCGTAGAAGCTTTCTGGCAATTTGCAGGCACCTCTTATCCTGAAGTAGATTACAACATGGAGCTCGGTTTAAGAAGTTACATAAAGTGATGATTTTTCAGGTTTACTGTCAGAATTTCAGAATATGGAACCGGCCGCATAGATAAATAACTTAGATGAGCTCTGTGCTTCCACCAACATTCAAGAGATTTGTCTGTTATAACGTCAATATCTATAGCCAGAAAATCTGTATCCATGTAATCTGAGTATTTGTTACCCACACTAGTATACAGGGATTACCAGCTGACCATATTAATCAGTAGCAAATGCAGGATTTGTAGAGGGAGGTTTCCACACCACGCCGCCAGTGGGCGTGACCAGCATGTATGGGGGCGTGGCTATAATTTTAGACAGTACTTGGCTGCTCTCAGACTCTTCCTATCCCCATAATATACATGGGCAATGCTGCGTGCGCTACTGTTAGCTGCACGCAGCAGAGCCGTGTGAAGCGGGGGCAGGGTCCAGCCACCTCAATTATCAATTATACAGTGCCCCAGGCTTGGAGGGGGTTTCCAGGCACTAGGAATCCCCCCCCCCCCTCAGTTTGTCTATGTTAATGTGAGTGTCCATCCCACACCCAAGACATTGATGGGGATCAATAAACAAACTGTCATGTTAGCAGCATTGCAGGGTACAGTGAGCTATTTCTTTTTATCTGTTTTTCCTATATATGTATCGCCCTAATTATAAATAAAATAAAAATCATAATGGAAGCGATCATGATGGAAGTTTCTAAGCAGAAACCGCTGAGATGTTAGAGCTTATGTAAGATACCGTATATATATCCTGTTATTGCAACATATATCCTATACTACTTCTATTTCAACTTAAATTGTAAATTTAAATTTTGTAAATATATTGTCATTTTGTAGAGTGCTACTTTACATTTTCTAAAAAGTATTTTGTCAATCAAAAAAGTTATTTTAAAGTTACTCAGTGCACCTTGTCATATTTCTGTGATTGTTTGTCCTATATCACTAGTCTTTGGCTTGGATCAATAAATAAACTAATCTGTTACCAGCATCTTATGCAACAACAATCGTTTTACCCTATTGCAGGCTTAAACACCACATTTTGAACTAATATAAGGCTTTATAACTTATCTTGTATATGGAACGTGTTTTTTAAAACAAGAAATTTCCTTTCATTTCACTTTAATAATTGAACATTCTTTTCCATATAATAATTTTATAATATTTTTTTCCATGGAACAGTTACTCTCCATTAGCCCATGAATTCCATTTTATGGTAAGTAGTCTGTCAGGGGCGGATATAACCAATATGGTGCATCAATAAGGTTTATGTGAATGCTAATGTGTCTACTTACAGGAGACCTGCAGGACGTTATAGTGTATACCATTAGATGTCAGTGTCTGGTGATTGGTCAGGTGACGACAGTAAGTCACACTTAATAGGTCAGTGAACACATCAATCAACCGTTAACTGAAAACACAGAAGGATGACTTAGAAATAATTTATATCTTGCGTGCTGGATATTGGCAGCAACTGCACTTACATTGCTGAACTTTCTAATATCATTCAATGAATAGGAAAAAAAAACCAAACCAAAAACACATTTATAGGCTATGGGGTAAATTTACTAAAACTTATAAAGAGGTGTTGCCCATAGCAACCAATCAGATTCCAGCTATCGTTTGTCTACAACATTCTAGAACATTTAGAAATTTAAAGCCAGGACATCCTGTGACCTGAGCATTGTTAAGACTTTAAAAACCGCTTCATACTTATTTTAAAGTCCCTAATAAGTTCCATGAACTTATTCCCAATTATCCTATGAATTTGGATCAGGTGTTTAAATGATGGGACAAGAAGTTTTGTGAGTTCCGAATTTTTGGGTTTGGAAAAAAAAAAAGAAAAATTCATCTTTCCAGGACAGGTGGGAGCCCTGTCCATTGGGAGGTGTAGAGGAATGTAACTGCAAGAAAATGTTCCACAGATACCCCTTAATGATTTCAGATAACATCACAGTCATACTTCCCACCCTCCCGGAATTTCAGGGAGATTCCCGAATTCTGGACTTCCTATCAAAGTGGGCGGGACGTGGGACCGAATCCTAGGAATTCCCACCCCATGACTTGATGATGCAAATGACACAATTCACTGCGCCCCCCCTCCACACTAGCCACTTGACCACCCAGAGGGGAGACTAAGAAAGTTAGAAACTATGATCACTGTTCAACCTTTGGGTACTTTGGATGCTAAAGCAATTTTGTCTCTTTGCAGCCAATCAGAAGCCTGGATTAAGATTAAACTTCACAGCACCTGGCATCAGGCTCATCATTTACTATGACCACGATAGCAAAGCACTCTGGGATTTCCCAGCATCCATTGTTACACCATATTTAATGTAGTTGCTATTTTGCAGGAGTACAATTTTCCTGTCTGGCCTGTGTTGAAAAACACCACACAACCTTATTTTTTTTTTGGTCTGAAATGCCTGATAACAGAGGACAATAGCTTCTACTCCGCTATATACTGTAGCTGAAGCTTTGGTAACTCAGAGAAGTACTTGTGAATGGTATTTATAGTTCTCTATTTTAAGGCTACTTGTATTTTAGGTTAAGTGGCCTAATTCATTCCTTGGGGGTAGATTGATCAAACATTCTAAAAAAGAAAAGTGGAGGTGTTGCCCGTAGCAACCAGATTCTATTATGTTCTACAATGTACTCGATAAATTATATCTGATTGGTTGCTAAGGGCAACACCTCCACTTTTCCTTGTAAGAATGTTTTATCAATCTACCCAAACTTGCGTGGCTCTTTTGACATTACTATCCAGACACCCCTCATATATGCCCCTAGCCCTCCCTCCCATTGCTTTGTTATCCTCTCATGGCACCCCGGTTTCTGTAAATCGCTGACCCTGTGTGGTACATAAACATATTTTACATTATTTCCAATAGTGCATTCAATTATTTAGTGCCACCAGAGGTACGGAAAAAGTACACAAAATAAATGACGTAAAATGTAATGTAATAAATGCCCTCAAATAATGCAAAAAAAAAGTTAAATACAAAAGTCTTAAAACAATATTAATTTTTCCCTTTAAACGCTAAAAGCCAACCTATCCAGTCATTTTCCTTATAACGTACAGTCAGCTTTGTTCTGGGTCCAGATTTTTCAGTTTTCGTTGGGGGTTGAAATGTTTGTTTTGCCATGTACCTGTCGGCTAACCAACTCCCCTAGTGAGATGCCAAAACAGTTTCATCCACAAACTGACACATTCCACAGAATGACAGACAGGCGGGGTAAGCTCGCCAGACTGTAGATGCTCACTGCCTGGAAAACGTACGAGCCCTTTCAAATACGAAAAAAAAAAAGAAAAAATATGACACAAAACAAAATAACACATCAACAATGAGGACATTCATCAGAGCCTCTCCATTCAATTACCCACATTATTCCTGCTAGATGCTTGGTCTCCATTCTGTAAACACAGCACTAAGAACAATCAACTTTAAAATTCTTTTTATCTATAAGGAGACTGCGATGATTGCAAAACAGTTCTGCAGCCAGGGCAATAATAGTCCTCGGCTGATTATTAAGTGGAGCAGCAAAATAATAACAAAAATATCTCTAAAATAAAAATATAATAACCCATGCGGTGCTGAAATTTCTTTTTTCTTCTTGCCTATAAAGGCTGCAAAAGGTTAACGTCTCAGCTTCAAATATTTAGACTTTTTACTGCTGGACCAGCAATGAACTGTAAAGAGATGCATTCCAGATTTCAATAAGCAGTTATGTGTTCCCCTTCTGCAGACATTAGGAAATGAAGCCACATAGAGGGATCTGGCTTACACATGTTCTCAGTTCTACGCTTAGTCCCCCAAATATTACTTACCCAGATCTGTTTTCTCAGCTACTTGCGGGGTCTTTAGACGCCCTCTGTAATGCTCTCAGCGCCAGGAGAGAAGGCCTGGTCCTTCTCATCGTACTCAGAAGAGTTACTTCGGCAGGAGAAAGTCGTGTGCGAGAGACAGAGAGCTGAGAGCGTTGCTCAGCCTGTTAGGAGAAAATGGATATAGAGTACGGTTAAAGAGCAGGATATGTAGGTGCTCCCTAAGATATTATATTACACTTTCTACTTGGCTATTACTCCCAGTCAAGGGTTTTTGTTTTCCATTGCAGAACTGTACAACTGAAAAGTAATACAGTCTGAGTTATTAATGCATCCCAGGATCAATTGTTGTACAATATTCCTTCTAACTGTGCAACCTACAGCTTATTCTTTTCTAATAGCAAACTTCCTTGTGCTGCCCGGGCCTCCCATTAAGGAACCAGTAAACCTTAAATACAAATTATTTTATATAAACAAGTTATTAGCAACACGCACACAATCTATTATACTGCAGATATTTGAGACATCAGAACTTTGAGATTGTAAAATCGTGGATGATCGCTTTTGAGGGGGGGGGGGGTTCGGGGGTTCCTAAGCAAAGGAGACTATTCTAATAAAGAACTAGAAGGGTGTATGCTTTTTAGATTAACTGGTCTTCCATTTTAGATTTTCTGGTGCTTAAATGAAAAAGTTATAGTCAGCCTATAAAGACTGCGGACATTATTAACTGGTCTCTCTAGTAGATAAATAAATGGGTAAGTATTTTTCAACTCTACATATCTAAAAGTAATATAATATTAATATACAAAGAATGATGGGGGTCTGTTTGTGAGACTGGGGAATTTGGTTTAAAATATGTAGCTCATGTTTGAGGTTCGCTGCTTCTCCCGACACTTGATGCTCGAGCGGATGACAAGCTCACGTTAGAGTATGTCACAAGTTTATGGATGGACACAAGCAGAAATCTCTCTGGTCATGAGAATGGTCCTAGAGTTATAGTTAGCAATGCGAAACGCGTGAATGTGATAACCTACAGTTCAACTAAAGTTAGAATAAATCAGCAAAGTAATCAACAGAAGGCCAAATGTGCCATAAACGAGGATGACAGGTACTAAGGCCACCTTTAGCATCAATGTGCCAAATTAAAGCATGTGTAGTGAATTACTCCAAAGCCACGAGTCATATGATTAATCACAAAGACATCCTCTCATCTACACCAAAGACAGACTGAAAGAGTTACCTTAGCTGATGGATCTCAGAAGATATAGTTGAAGGTCACCTTCACTGACCAGTCTCCCCTTCACTCACCAGAAAGTTACTAGGAATAATGTACTGTAGATAAATACTATTGAAATTAACCTGTTGTCAGTGATGAACATCAAAAAGAAAGTTCGATGTTGTGATATTCAAAGATGACAGCTTCATCGTCACAAAAGGGAGTCGCGTCCTTGTAGAAGGAAAGGTGAAAGGTACAAACTGAAGTGCAAAGTAACGGCCAACACCACATAGCAGGACCAATATATGAACCGCATCAATACGTCGTACCAATATTCAGGACATAGGGGCGCCGAAGCAATAAGGAGGGCAGCTAAACGGCAGCTCACTAATGGCATCAGTCAGTTGCAGATATGAAGGACCTCTGTACTTCACACCCAAGTGGAGTTTGTATGTTCTCCCCGTGTTTGCGTGGGTTTCCTCCGGGTGCTCCGGTTTCCTCCCACACTCCAAAAACATACTAGTAGGTTAATTGGCTGTTATCAAATTGACCATAGAGACTCTCTCTCTCTGTGTATGTTAGGGAATTTAGACTGTAAGTTCCAATGGGACAGGGACTGATGTGAGTGAGTTCTTTGTACAGCGCTGCGGAATCAGTGGCGCTATATAAATAAATGGTGATGATGAAGGACACGTGTGAACCAATGAGCACTGGGACCGCAGAAAGGAAGAAGTATTTTCTTACAAGCGTAAACAATCAGTCAAGAGTTACAAAATTCTACCTGCTTCACAGCAAAGATGAAGTACTAGAGAAACGTACAATATCTTGCCCATGTAAGATAGTACATACAGATAATGGGAATGAAGTAGTTAGAGAAAAAACTATTTGAAAAGTATCAGAATTGTGTTCTAGATCAAACTATCACACAACACCCAATAGAATGTTATAGCAGAGGGGAAGACCCATAGTCTGTATGAAAGTGGATTGAGGTAAAGAGGTCATGACAGTCTATTATCTCCAAAATAATTTATTCTGTAAGGTTATAGAGATATTTTCATACTAGTAGAACAGTAATAAGTCTGAGCTGCGGGATATTACATTATTGGAAGCAAGGCCTATGTACATGTTCCAAAAGAAAAACTGTAAACGGTGAATTCCTGGTAGGCTACAAAGAGAAGCAAAAAACTATACATTATTCTGCACCAACATAACAACATGATACTAATCAGCAGAAGAGTGATGATTGACAATCCTGTATCACTGAAATTTCACAAATTGTTTAGCCAGATCTGCCCTCCCCCCAGCTTCTCTGCTGCAGGGTCCACGGCTCGCTAGTCCCACCTCTGTGTGTTATACAGTATTGTTTTATTACTATGTTTATTTCCAATTGTAAAGCGCTACGGAATTTGCTGACGCTATCTAAGTGAATAATAATGATAATCATCTTCCTCAATAACCTAGTGTGCTCCTAAACAGATAAAGACTATCCAAAGTGTACTGTCACAGAATTGTAGAGATGGCAGCTAACCGGTGTTGGCGCAACTGAACAGGAAGGCCCGGAGTATGACGTACCCCCGGTATTCACCAGGGACCCCCGCAAGGGGACTTTGGCTTAGCTGCAGAGGGTACGCAGGTCACGGTTTTCCAAGACAGTCACCGGTGTAGTGACAGTAGTAGACAGGCCTAGTCAAGTTGTCCAGGTCAGAGCCAACCGAGACCTGCAGTACACAGGGAGGATCCAGAGAGAAGTCAGGTCAAGCCAAATAGTCAAACCAGCCGGGTAGCGAGGTACCAAAACGAAACACAGGAGAATAGTCACAGGAAGCCGAGTCAGAACCGAATAACACAGGATCAGACGTTCAGGAAGCGCTGGAGCAGGAGTGAACCAATACTATGGCACTAGAGATGTGTTAGAGGCTGCTTTATATACCATAAGGTGCATCATGATAGGGTTAGGGGGATTTTGGCGGTCAGACATGCTGGCTGCAGACAGGTGAACAGAGATAGCGTCTTGCTTCTAGGCAACGGGACACGGCTGCCGGGAAGGTGCAGGAGTCTGTCTCCTGCACCAAGTGTCAGTGCGTAGAGGGCGCCTGACATGTACATTAGAAGATGACACAGAATTGGAGAGACTGACACTGTCCGGATAAGACCATCATAATTTTAGCGTCAAGACTACGAGACCCTTAATCCAACACTCCAAAAATGTGATGATGATGACGACGACGCCGTCTCTGATTGGCTATCTAGCTGCTTCTGACTGGCTATTTGCATATTGACCCTTCCAGCTGATAGAGCCTCATTCATTAGAGTCACGTCTATATTATGCTAAGCTGCGGCCGGCTATTTGCATTTGTTATCGGCCAGTTAACCTAGATTTATATCTGATTTATAAAGTGGTAAACAAAGGAGGTGAAGGTGTTATTTAATTAGATTTTATAATACACATGTTATGTCAATATCTGTTTAAACCCCTGTAATTATTATCTGTATAAACTATGCCATCGTTCATAATCTGCCGGTTCTGATGTCATCACGTCAGTGTTCATTAGGAACACGTTGGTATATTATTATGGATATCTGAAGTCATCTGTGATTTCCGTGACGTGTATAAAAGCACCCAGGGAACTCAATGTTTTTATTATGCATAGGTAAACCAAGGGGGTTTCCTAGTGCGTGGAAACTCCCCTCCAAGCCTGGGGCACTGTATAATTGAGGTGGCTGGACCCTGCCCCCGCTTCACACGGCTCTGCTTGAAAAGGCACCTAACAGTAGTGCACGCAGCATTGCCCATGTATATTATGGGGATAGGGAAAGTTGGAGAGCAGCCAAGCACTGTCTAATATTATAACCACGCCCCCATGCATGCTGGTCACGCCCACTGGTGGCATGGTGTGGAAACCCCCCTCTACAAATCCTGCGTTTGCCCCTGTTATGGTCAAGGAACTCCCTGGTGACTTCTAAGTTCCTTATCATGTCCAATAAACCAAATGTAAGAAAATCAAATTTTTGTTTTTACTTCCCAAAGTATATCATTGTATGGGAGCTCGTGGTTGGTGGCAGGGGCTTAGCACGGCATCATAGCAAAATTTGGGGGAAGATCTGGTATCTCCAGACCATCCTTCCGAGTCCTCCGCTCTGGTTTGCTGAGCATCTCACCTCTGTGCCCTGTATTGTCTAGAGTCCCTGTAGGAGCGGTGGCTCCACTAATGGTTTTCAGATTTCATGTATAACATTGGCTTACGTTTGTATCATCATCATCATCATCATCATTTATTTATATAGCGCCACTAATTCCTCAAAGCTGTACAGAGAACTCACTCACATCAGTCCCTGCCCCATTGGAGCTTACAGTGTAAATACCCTAATATAGACACACACACACGCACAGACAGACAGACTGGGGTCAATTTGATAGCAGCCAATTAACCCACTAGTATGTTTTTAGAGTGTGGGAGAAAACCGGAGCACCCGGAGGAAACCCACGCAAACACAGGGAGAACATACAAACTCCACACAGATAAGGCCATGGTTAGGAATCAAATTCATGACCCCAGTGCTGTGAGGCAGAAGTGCTAACCACTAGGGCAGCACAGTGGCCTAGTGGTTATGAAATAACATGCATCTTTTATTGGTGGAGGGTGGGTTTAGCAGGGTCTGGCTGGGCTGGGGGGCTTCTGCCCCCCTAGGCCGGTCCCATAGTGGCCTAACTAAACTACCTGCTTTTTTTCCCTTTTAAAATATTCCTAATAGGCTGCTGAACCGAGTTTCGACTCCCCCAGGCTAAAATTTGCCAGCCCTTGGGGTTTAGATTATATTTTTAATATCTATGGGAAATGCATATGTTACAGTTTTCAATTACAATCTTCTCAGCCTCTGGTTACATCTGATATGGATGATGAACACACAGATGTATACTTACTTACTCACCATTCCTCATTGCAATGTATGTCAGTTAACCCTGCTGTCAGATTAGGTCCCGCAGTCAGATAATAATGAAAGTAAAATGTGCTTTTACTACGTCTAGTTCCACTGAGTAAACACAGGTTGAGCAGCATTGAGCTGTCAGGCAGCCAGTGCCCCGTGGGTGACTAGGCCCGAGCCTGTGTTTAGTGTAGGTGCGTTGCTTAGTAACGCCCAGCACAATAAGCCCTACAGCCTGCGTCTACCTGTCCTCTCTCCTGGGGAGGTTTTTATTCTGCAAGTTAATCATCAGCATCGGTTCATTGTTCAGTAATTAAAATGGGAAAGTGACAGCGGGGCCACTGAGCTTGCAGAAAATAATTTACAAGTGCAGAATTGCTTCAGAAAATACCGCAGGCCTAGCTACCAATCAGATGTTAGCGTTCATTAGTCTGACAACGCTAAACTCATAAAAGCTGATATCGGGTTGCTATGGGTTACAGTACATCATTGTTTTTTTTTGCACCACATCAATTTGCCCCACTATAAACAGCAATTCCTCTCAGTATTTGAGGAACAGTATTAAAAGACTTGTCCACTTTTGAAAATGTCCTTATGAAACCGCAGCGTGCTTTGTCAGGGGGGGGGGTAACTACCTCGGTAGCAGAGGGCAAGCCCTTGAGAGAGCCCGAAATGCACATTTTATATCAACTTGGGCCATTGTTGGTAGGTACTGAATAACAGGTCGCCACACGCTCTGCATAGGTATGAGATGCTCTGCTCAGACACGTTTTGTTGGATTTTGCAGAGCGATGTTCTGCAGACCTCTAGAGCGAGGGAGAGCGAAGCAATAATCTGTGAAGAATAAAAGTGGAACTAAACTAAAATAAATAAATAAATGAAAGCTTTTATTTCTATACTTCATCTGTGAGGTGTCTATTAATAAAAGTGAAGGTGATAAATTGGTATTTATTGCAGATGCAATTCGGGTTTTGCAATCTCAGCCTCACCCGACTGGGAGCTGAAGTGATTAGTTCTCTGTTACTGCTGCTGTTTCGTGTATACCGAGGGTACTAAAATAATACTGTGCTCTAAACACGTTTTTAAAAAAAACATGGCTGCATTGTTTCTACAATGGCCATCTATTTCTAGTGAGATACGTTAGCTGCGAGACATACATAGTGCAAGTTCTGGGGGTATATTTACTAAACTGCGGGTTTGAAAAAGTGTAGATGTTGCCTATAGCAACCACTCAGATTCTAGCTGTCATTGTGTAGACAGTACTAAATAAATGATAACCAGAATCTGATTGGTTGCTATAGGCAACATCTCCACTTTTTCAAACCCGCAGCTTAGTAAATATACCCCCTAGGAGTTGTCGTTGGCGATTGTCCCGTCTTCTCTCCGGACGCCTCTAAACGGCAGATTTAATGTTACATGTAGATTTCGATACGGTTCTGATGAACTATTTAAATACATCTAAAAGGAAAATCACCCAAAGTGATTGACAGAAGGTTTCACAGTCAAACAAACAGCTGCCAACGATATTAATGAAGTAATATCGTCATTGCATGCTTATATAGCTCACATCCATAATGCAGTCCCTACGTTAAATAACAGGGATATAAGAAGTCATAGAGGAGCTACATAGCTCCCAACTGTCCCGATGTCAGCGGAACTGTCCTGATTTGAGAGCTTTGTCCCGCCCAAGGACATGTTTGTCCCGTGGGTGGGGTTGCGCTTTACAGTGCTAGGCCCCCAGTTTTACTTGTGGGGGGTGGGGTGGGGGGGGGGGGTGTTGCCCATAACAACCAATCAGATTCTAGCTATTATTTATCTAATACATTCTAGAAAATGATAGTTAGAATCTGATTGGTTACTATGGACAACACCTCCACTTTTTTTTTTTTTAGAAGGTTTGCTCCCTCTACAGCTCCCGAACCAGCTGCTACCCCCCTAGTTACACTAGTACCTAGACAAATGTAAGATAAGATTTGTGTTGTGCTGAGCTATAACTTATGGATACAGAAGGAGAACTTTAAAAATATAATTTATTTGGCTAAATAACGTATCCCCATGTCATAAGAAAATTAGCATTTTATTTAATTATGATACAGTAAGGGGGGGGGGGACACAATACTGTAATAATGAGATTCATGGAAACCAGCTAGAATACAAAATAAAAATGACTTTGCCTGGATTTAATTAACGTCGGTCCGTGTCCTGTCCCCGAGCACACATAAAGAGGGAATTAATTTCTAGGTTTGTATTTGTAATTAATGTAAATGAGCGAGGTAGAGAGCATTGATTTCTCCCAGGAATTAATTGGACATGATCAATCAGCGCATCAGAAGTGTGCCAGCCAGGTCGTTCATCAGATAGTTAGTGTCACTCTAGGCCGGCTTGGCCTTTCAGCTGGGGGAAGACGGAGTACCCTTGGGGAGAGAGGTGCAGATCATTACAACGGTGACAATTAATTTGCACTCTGCTGCCTTCAAGACTCATTACTCTTCATATGGCTGCAGCAACTGCTCGGTCTGCAAAACTGCAGGACGAGGGGGCCAGCAAGACGACGGTATCATTCTAGGATGGCTAAAAATAGCCAGAGAGTTAAATTAAGCATGCGGAGCGTCTTCTAAGTTCTAGTGTGTTTGAGCCGCCGAAGTGCAACTGGAAGAAATGCACCTAATTTGGAGTTTTGGATGAGACCCGATTAGGGCAGGCGCCATACCAAGGGAGGGCCTGGACGGCAAACAATTGCTACACTTGGAAGCAGCGCTCCCCATTCGCGATGCTCCTTACCATGGCAGGCCGGAGACGGGAGCATTGGCACCCTTGGGAAACGCTGAGGATCTCCTAACGGTAGCGCCAGCCAAACCAAGCCAAGCCATTTGTGGAGTTGATATGCCCGTGTGCCTCTCCATACAGCGAGGTGTGCCCCGAAAAAAACGCGCCCCAGCTCTTTATCTCATTTTAATAATCTAGCTTCACAAAACAAAATAAGTTTGTTGCAAAATTAGCAGCACAGTGCGGCAAGCATGAACTTTGCACGGACCGCCCACACTATGCCCAACTTCTACCACCATTCTGTGCAAAATTCTGCTCCTTCCGAAAACCCTGTCATGTTTTTCCCAGAAGCCTGTGTGCTCTCGAGGGGAACAAAGCGTACTCGCACAATTCGAGGAGCACAGCACCATCAAATAGGTGTTTGCTCTTTGCTTATGTCATTTTGCACTTGGTCTAGTCAAGGCATCCATTTTATCGGCGGGACTAATATTTAGACCAGGCGTGACCCTTCGGCTTCAATGATAGGCTGCATTCACAGGGTCATGAGTTAGATTCCAACAAGGGGCCTTACTGTGTGGCATTTGTACATACCTCCCGATTTCAGCGGGACAGTCCCGAATTTAGGTCTCTTAACCGCCCGGGACAATGTTTGTCCCGTGGGTGGGAATGTTGGGGGAAGGAAGATAGCTAATGGGCAGCCTAACAGTTTACTGCCCAAGGCAGTACTCTCGGGGCGTGGCCAAGCCTAATCGTTATGTGGTCACACCCACATTAGGAAGTGACCACGCCCCCATTCCGCTGGCGGGGTTTTGGGAGGCATGGTTTGTATGTTCTCCCCATGTTTGTGTGGATTTCCTCCCACATCCCAAAGACATACATGGTACGCTAATTGCCTTCTGACAAAAATAGACCCTGAGTGTGTGTGTGATAGGAATTTAGACTGTAAGCTCCAATGGTACAGAGACTGATGCTAATGATAAATTTTCTATATACAGCGCTGCAGAATATGATTGGCGCTATATAAATAAATAATAATAATAATCAGCATGTTTGTTCATGTACTGGCATTTTATACAAATATATCAGTGAAAATTGCATTTCTCTTTAATTGCTTCATTGATTTGAACTCTCCTTTTATATATAATTCCATATTTTGTTAAACAGAATCAATATCTGTTTATTGTCATTAGTAAGGTAGTATTAATTTGTCTTACTCACGTTAGTCTTCAGTCTGTTTGGTCAATAAAATCTATTTTAGTTGTCATCTCATATATATATATATATATATATATATATACACATATATATATATAGAAACAGACACACTATATATATATATATATATATATATATATATATATATATATATAGATGTAATAGATGGCTATAAATAGATGATCATATGTACGCGGTGTATATTCATAAATATTTGTGTCTCTATAATACACCCTTCAAATTTAATTTGAACGTATTTGTTTTTGCTGACATGATAACTGCGTTACACTTTACATCAGGCTCTCATAGCGGATGTCTTTGGTACACATTGTTCTGCTGTTCCCACAGTTACGCTCTGGGGTAAAACTCTGAAAACAGAGAACAGACCCGTCCCTCTGTAATAACATTTAGTGAGGTGTCAGTTGCACTTGCGGCTGGAACAATGACATAAATTGCAGGTGACAAACAGGGAGCAATTTGCAGCCGGTACATGGAAACCCTCCACTAGGCAGCAGATATATTGGTCGGTCAGTAATGACTGCAGTAACTGGTGTACAGGGGGAGCTGGGATGTCTCTGTGTAATACTGCAGCTTCGGGTCACTGCTCTCGCTGCTAATTGGTCCCTGAAGAAATGGTCTTTTGTTCTCATTTACAAGCAATGTGTTTTTTTTGTTTCTCTGTACAATAATATAACCCAAATTATAGCTATTTTTTTAGAACATGGAATACACATGAATAGGACATATTTAAGATATATAGCATGTTTGTAGAGTAGGAAACTATTGTTCTGTATATCTATATGATAATAGCATAGGTACAACAATTATGAGTGACTTATTTCTATGAAGCCATGGTCTGAGCAGGGCACATGAGATACCAAATAAAAAGGTCTTGGTCTGTAGATTTGCAGAAAAATATTGATGTTGTAAATAGTTGCATTGTTTTGGGATTTTTTTGTCGACCCGACATTTACAACAATGCATTACCATTGTCGTCTGGAGAATGTGACAGTTGACAATACACCTGTACACCTTTTGGTTGCTCTGGAACCTGTGACAGTAAACTCTCCCTGTGCACCTGCTGAGTGACCTGGAACTTGTGACCTGCTGGGTGGTCTAGAAACTGTGACAGTTATTTGCAGCCCTGCTGGGTGATCTGGAACATGTGACCTGCTGGGTGATCTAGAAACTGTGACAGTTATTATATCTACATGTAATGTAGTGTATAAAAAAGTTAATGAATTCAGTTAATAAAGTAATTTAGTCATTACATATCAGTTTAATTTAAGGTGGTTACCGCCGAGTTTCTCCAGTATTTATAAAGAGCCAACATGTGATTTTGCGGGTTATTTATTTTTAGACAGAACGGTATTATGGCAAGGTTTTACAGATTTTTTTTCAGGTGTTGTTTCTCTGATGATATGAGATTATGATCATAGTGACATGTATTCAACAGTGCGTTGTCTTAGAGGCATCTTACAGCTCTACATTTAAATGAACGTTACATTTGCAAAGGCATAGACGTGTGAGACACATTCCTAAAACACTTATGGAAGCCTGTTACATACACCAAAAATTTAGAAAAAATTCAATATGCTCGGACATTGATAGCAAAATCAACAGCTTTCTCCAGCTCACAACAGTTCCTCATCAAAGCTTTAACGAACTTGGGTTTGACTAGATATTTTTTGTTTCAATGCAATGAACCTGATATCACATTTCTTTGATGAACATGGGGCGAGATTTTTTCTGTGTGATCTAATAAACTTGGGGTGAGTGTCTGTGTTTTGTAATGAGCCACAATAAGACTTTTCTATGTGTGTTGATGTACTTGGGCTGAGAGTTGAGTGTGTTCTGATGAACTGCTGGTGATGGGCTTTCTAGGTACAAGAAAACAAACTGAAAAGTATCGGTGAGACAGGTTGTGATCAGACATTAAACAGCGCTCTTAAGGTATACATAACAGCCTAAAGGATTTCTTATGAAACATAATTATATTCACATGATAAACAAATACATTAATTATCAAACTTTACAAGTTTTACTGTACACTCAAAACATTATAATTTTAAGGAATTATTCTGCACCTCTATTTCCACACATACAGGTGGTAAAAAAATAATTCTGCCGATGTCACTAGAAGAATTTAAATGAAACTATTTGGATGCCTTATAACATCTCCTAATGTTTTGGTAATACCTTTAAACCTATTTTTGTACAGCAATAAGTGATACACATTTATTTTACTACCATACTTGCTGTTTATATTTCTATGGTAAAACAATCTCTGCAAATCTGCTAATGGTTTCCGCAATATTGCAAATGAATGGTTATAGATTTGTAAAAAGAGAAACCTCTTTTCTGTAGTACATTGAGTAATGATTGAACATGAGCAATATAGATTTTTTGGGGAGGCGATCTAAATGATTTCTGTTTTGCTTTTTTTTTTTTGCAATTTATTAATAATTATTGTTATGACTGCCACATAAACTCCATTAGCCACTGACACTGTGACACACTGTGTGTGTCTGTTTGTGTGTGTATATGTATCAGATCATTTGCAAATGTAGAAAAGCGTATTACAAATGGAGTTTTGTGGCAATCCACGGCTATTTTCGCACCCAGTTTCACTAGGGAACAGATGGATTTATGCATTTTGTAGGACCTGAAAGTCTTTGTATACCTTCATATGCTCTTCACGGACAAATAGGTGTCCGTATGAAAATCAATAAGCACCATGGGTCCACATTTTTATGTCTTGTTGTGGTTTTTAAAAAATGGCGAAGGTTTAATTCGACAATATTATGAAAGAGCGTCCAGTCTACAGTGAATAATACGTGAGTCGTGCAGATTTGTCTGCACCATTGCTGTGTTTCTTGCAATTGTGCTTTGTCTGCAGCAGCTATGAGGTGTAGCTCGGAGTATTCAATGGGACTGGAAGTCTACGTGATAGGGGGAACATCTGGAGTTAATTTGTGTGGAATGTGAGCTACATATTACAGATGTATCACGGTATGTGCTGATCTTCAATGAACAGAAGGCTTATTAGAGAATTTGTTGTCATCTCCTTCGTTTCTTTTGACATGATGGGCTGTCTTCTTATATAAGGGTCTCGTCATTGGGTCTAGGCCTTCGTCAGCTCTGCAGCTGAAAAAAGGTTCTGCTTCATCATCATCATCATCATCATCTATTTCTCCTTCTTGGACAATTGAAGACTTTGTGTCGCTTTTCAGATCAGGAGAGAACAGGTTGGTACTATTTGGTTATTTTATGGTTCTTGGCTAACTCCACCCTATATTTTTAATTTTGGGTGGAATTATCCTTTAAACAATTATTGCTTTGAAAAGCTAAGAAGCAGTTTTTCATTTGCTTTGATACGTTTGGCCTCTGGGGGGCGCTGTTCCATTGGTGACTAAGGCTGGGTACACACAACGCGGTTTGCAGACGATTATCGGGCAATCGCACAAGAAAACGACTGTTCGTACTGATTAGCGCATCAGTGTGCACGCTCAAATGATGGACGGTTATCATTCCAAAGCTCATCGATCGTTTCATTTGATTTTTAAACCAAACTTAAAATTTCGTTCAAGAATGGAACGATGCTGCTCCAGTGATTCACCCCAAGGTAGCCCACTATAGGACTGGCCCCAGCTCGCATTGGAATATGCCACGGGCAATCTTAGCGATGGATACAGGCAGGAAGCAGAGAGGGTGAACAATGACAACGTGCCCAGAGATTATCAGTATATAAAGTATCGGGGTGAGGATTACAGTCAGCAATGTCAAACATGGGAATGTTTTGTATGCAGGAAACTCAGTCACTTTAAGGTCAACTGTTGAGTTTGGAAAACTAGAACCTAAAGTCAAAAGTGCTGTAAAAGAGATGACAACACTTAAATGTATTGTGGCTGCTACTAGTGCTTCATGAATGATTGCATCGTGCAGTAAGTCTGGAGCCATGATAAAAGCTTCTTATACCTTAGTAAGACATCATCATCATCATCATTTATTTATATAGCACCAACATATTCCGTAGCGCTTTACAATTGGGGACAAACACAGCAAACTAATAAACAAACTGGGTAAAACAGACAAAGAGGTGAGAAGGACCTGCTCGCAAGCTTACAATCTGTTGGACAATGGGAGTTTGACACATGAGGTTAACTCTACATTTGCAGTCGGCCCAGCCAGGCTGCAAAGGTAAAAGTGACTCATAAGCTAAATGATCCTGTCACACAACAATGTTGGTCAAGGGATAGTTGTATAACAGGTGGTAATAGGGTAAGGTAGTGAGGTTAAGAGGGTGGTTGAGGAATATTATAAGCTTGTCTGAAGAGGTGGGTTTTCAGAGATTGCTTGAAAGCTTGTAGACCAGAGGAGAGTCTTAATGTGCGAGGGAGAGAATTCCATAGAGTGGGTGCAGTAAGACAGTAAAAGTTACTGTGGCTAATGGACAGGAGGGCGCTCCGAAGGACTATGGGAGGGGTACCTCACTGACCGGCCTCCCCACACTCACCAGAAAGATGCCAGTGAATAATGTACTCTACAGATGATGGGACTGAATACACAATCTGTAAGACACAAGCCGTCTTGGTTATTACCATTAATTTATTTTACGCGGCGCTGTAGAGAGAATATGTCATCTTTCATATCAGTCCCTGCCCCAAAGGAGCTTACAGTCTAACCCACCCCCATGGAGGGAGCAGTAACCACTCCTGAAACAACTACATTAAACTCAATAGAACCTCTGTTTAATACATAACAACTGCACTTATAAAACAACTTATAATAAACATGTAACGAGAGGTTCAATATTTGACAATTTGGGATTATGGACACATGAGAAGTTCTTATTGCCATCTACCCACCCTTTCAAAAAAAAAAAAAAACACAGTTCATAGTGTGTGTAGGTGACGGGTGTGTTGTAAATCTTATGCATACTTATCAATAGTCCCTATTTTCACAGGATAGTCCTGATTTTCAGTAGTCAAAAAGCTGAAGGCCAGCCATAAAAGTGTTATAATCTCATCCCACATGCTGTAGGGGACCGAGGTGTATTGGGTTGTGGTTTGGGTCTATCGGGTGGGGTTTTGTATAATAAACTCTAGAAGGAAGCTGAGAGCTAAATAAATAATAATTTAAAAGCTATATCAGACGTACAGGTCCAAACTGATAGCCGTGATCTAGTACAGCTCTAAACGACCTGTAGTTCTCTAGTTGTTGTGAAACTACAAGTCCCAGCAGTTGTCGGTTGGCTATCTGCAACCAAAGTATGCTGGGACTTGTAGTTTCACAGCCACAGGTCGGCCAGGGCTGCTGTTGATTGTAAGCTGTCACGTTCCTCAATTAGTCTTCTCCTGTGCATCACGTTACTGGGCTGTTTGGTTGTATATGTTTTCCAGATTCAGTGCTAATTAAATAGAATTCTTGTTCTCTTAGAACCAATCATTTTCGTGGAGTATCGTTTCACATCACTGCTTCCTTAATTGCATTTTGCACCATCTCGGCCGAGAGAAATTTATTGTTGCAATATTCTCCTTACCAGTAACTAAAGATTAATGTGTTTTCTCTGCATAATGTGCAGCCGGGAGCCGAGGGCTCCCAGTGAGGACCGTTCTCCTGGCTGAACGTCTACCACAGTTCTCTGCATTACAATAGCCCTAAGCCTGTCAAAGAAACGTTATTAAAAAAAGGGTCTCGCCTTTCAGCCCCGGCTGCTCCATAGGAATAAAAATGCAATACTGTGGGGATTGTCTTTTGTATTTAGTCATGTCATTTTGGCGATTTGCCTGCAGCTTAAAATGTGATGCCATCTGTTATACTAACTAATGGCTCTGGCTTTCCAATTTCTTTCCCAGTTTTATATATGTTTGTAAGAATCGTTTGCAGCTTCCATTACAATAAAAAGAAAAATCACACTGTAATTCTGTATTTAAATATATATATATATATATATATATATATATATATATATATACATACACACACACACACACACACACACACACACACACACACAGATCAGCCACAACATTAAAACCACCTGCCTAATATTGTGTAGGTCCCCCTAATGCCACCGACACAGCTCTGACCCATTGAGGCATGGACTCCACAAGACCTCTGAAGGTGTCCTGTGGTATCTGGCACCAAGACGTTAGCAGCAGATCTTCTGTAAGTTGTGAGGTGAGGCCTCCATGGCTCTGACTTGTTTTTCCAGCATATCCCAGAGATACTTGATCTGATTGAGATCTGGGGAATTTGGAGTTCAAGTCAACACCTTGAAGTCTCTGTCATGTTCATCAAACCATTGCTGTACATTTTTTGCAGTGTGACAGGGAGCATTATCCTGCTGAAAGAATAAGAATACCGTTACCATGAAGGGTGTACTTGTTCTGTGACAATGTTAAGGTAGGTGGTACGTGTCATAGTAACATCCACATGAGTGCATGGACCCAAGGTTTCCCAGCAGAACATTGCCCAGAGCATCACACTGCCTCCGCCGCCTTGTCTTCTTCCCATAGTGCATCCTGGTCCCATCTATTCCCCAGATAAACAACTCGCACGCACCCAGCTGTCCACAGGATGTAAAAGAAAATGTGATTCATCAGACCAGGCCACCTTCTTCCATTGCTCCATGGTCCAGTTCTGGCGCTCACGTGCCCAATGTAGTGGACTGGGGTCAGCATGTGTACTCTGACCGGTCTGCAGCTACACAGCCCCATACACAGCAAGCTGTGATGCACTGTGTGTTCTGACACCTTTATATCACAATAAGAAAAGAGAAACCAGAAGTTTATTCGAAAATGGTCCACTATGGACTCCCTTAAATTCTCTGTTCTATTGTGAGTATTATGGAACGTCTTCTTATATTAAAATTTAACCTTCATTAAATTATATTAAAATTAAAGTATTAGTAACCAGCAGAATGAAAATAAGCAAAAATGTGTATTTAAAATATCTGGATGCCCTTCAGTAGTCTCCTATATTATTTGAAGGTTTTATAATCAATATATTGCAATAATAATAATATATAATATTGCTATCCTGCTTAACTACTAATGACAGCTTGTCCTCTGATACTCCTCTGGCTTATACCTATATAGTGGTGGATTCCTCTTAGCATTCAAATATTACTCGATGATTGAAATTCCCCTATATAGAGATATAAACTGAAAATGAATACAACCTATATTGTGTATAATTGGATAGATGACATATAATATTCTCCCTGATCAGAATCTCTCTAATCCTATATAGTGCTGCAGCTGGAGAGAGCTTACTACCTGCCCGCTTTGGTCCGTTTGGTCCAAAAGGGTTTGCATTGAACAAGCACATTTTAGCGAAACGCGCGTCGTGGTTCTCGCCAGGTGCACCTTAGCCTCAGCTATCTTACAGGAGGTTACGATATAATCAATCTTAGCTCTAATCTTAACACTGAGGCTAAATGTCACTAGTTCTTGGGGAAGTGACAGGCTGCCCTCTCCTCCGTTGTAAATGGGAGACTGGTACAATTTAAAGGAAGCTAATAATCTCAGCCAAGTTGCTGAGATGACTTGCATTCACACATCTTAAACCATAATAATAATAACAATACAATTACTCATAATAGTAATGATAATAATATTATTATTATTTCAAAAGACTAGATAGAATATTAACTTGGC